>NW_008667612.1:1484-10703 GCF_000695815.1 Acanthisitta chloris | reverse complement strand
CCTGCCCCAGCTGGGCCCGGCTGGCTGAGGAAAGGAGGGGCCCTGCCCTGGGGCAGCTGGGCAGCTCCTGCCTCCCTCTGCCCCTCTCTCAGCCCCACGCTGGATCCCGTACAGTCCTTGTGCCGGGCTCTGGGAGGGTACTCTGCTCTCACCTCGCTTCCTCGGCTCAGCGGCCTCCTGATTGCTGGCTGACATGGCACCTGTCAGTGGTGAGCCCCTGTCCCAGGAGGGTTGCAGTGTCCTTGAGAGCGGCCTCGAGATGCTCCTACTCCCTGGACAGCCCTGTGTGAGCCCTGTCTGGTCTTCTCCTGCCTTCCGGTCAAGGAACGACGCAGTCTCCTCTGGATGCTCCTGCACCGAGGGAGAAGAGAGAGGTGGGTGAGCTTGCAGCACGGGCCCAGAGCCCCATGATGTAGGTGTCCCCACCACCCTGGGCAGCCCTGCACGAGCCCTGTCCCCTCTCCCCTGTCTTCTCCTCTGGTTGTCTAGTTGAGAACACTGCAGTCTCCTCCAGAAGCTCCTCCACTAACTGTATGGGAGAAGAGAGAGGTGGGAGAGTTTGCAGCACATGCCCAGAGCCCCAAGGTGTGGGGCTCCTATCCCCTCCAGACAGCCCCACATGCACTCTGTCCCTCACCTACCTTCTCCTCCCCTTGTCCAGTCGCGCTGGTGCACGGTCTGAGCACTGTGCTCTGGTTGGTTGGGCTTGACCCCACGGGTCACTGTGGCATCAGCACCAAGAGTGCACCCAAAGTATGGGCAGCACCTGCCACTCATTGTGAGTCAGCCCCTTGGTACCCGAGGTTCTGAGGTGGTGCCCTTGGTAACCATGGAACCAGGGCAACAGGTGCAGGGAGGGTCAATTGCCAGGGCCTGGGCAGCCATCAAAAGGTGCTGTTCCGGCTGTGCCCAGTGTTGCGGCCCCCCCCTGCCACTCATTGTGAGTCAGCCCCTTGGTACCCGAGGTTCCAAGGTGGTAACCAGGGAAACAGAGCAGCTGCTCCTGCAGCAAGTGCAGGGAGGGTCAAATGGCCGGGCCTGGGGCAACTGTCGAGGGAGGCACTGTTGGCCCAAAGGTGCTGTTCAGGCTGTGCCACTCCAGGGCTCCATCCCTGGCCAAGGGAAATCTCTGCTCCTGTCCCTGGCACAGTGAGCACTGCCAGCAGAGCGGGGAAGGTGATCCCTCAGGAGAGGTGCTTGAGGACTGGAGGAAAGCCAGTTTCACCCCAGTCTTCAGGAAGGGCAACAAGGAGGACCCAGGGAAACTGCAGTCTCACCTCCACTCCTGGAAAGGTGACATAACAGCTCATCCTGGATGTCATTGCTAAACCTGTGGAATAAAATCATACTTGACTTCATATGCCACTTTTAATAGGCATAGGGATGGCTACAGTGCACTGAGCTCTGCCCTATGGAGAGAGGGGCAGGAAGAAGCCAAGACATGAGTGTGGAGCCTTCCAGTGCAGAGATTAACAACCAAGTTTATTTTGCTGATCGAGCAGGCTCCAATCCTAACTGTCCAGCTGCGTGGTGTCCTTCCAGCTCTCTGGAACCCCTGGAGTCTGTAAGGAGAAGCAGGAAGGTCAAAGGCCCCCCCCAAGCTTGGGGACAATAGGCCAGAGCAGCTCTCCTGGAGCAGACAGGCTCTGCCAAGCCCACCCTGGGCACCCACTGCCAGGCACAGCCTGCCCTATTGTCCTCACAACCATTAGTTTCACTCCAGCACAGTACGTTCACAGCTATTGCACCTCCAGCCAAAAATCCCGTTTCTTTCAAGCCTGGTATAAAAAGGAAGAAGCTGGCACATGGCTCCTCTCACGGGGGCTTCTGCCCTGGGCACATGGATTTGGGGCGTGACGTTGCAAGTGGGAGCAGTTCTGTGGTTGTTCGGGCCCAGGAGCACTGGGACAGCTGCTCTTCTGTAGCCCTGGGGAGCTCTGTGGTAGTGCCAATGTAGTCAGTTGGTGGTCACCAGTGCTGTAGATCCAGGAGACTGCCCTGATACCACATGGCTGCTGAGGCAGTGACTGTTGGTCTTGGGCGTCAGAGATTCCAAAGAATTCTCTGGTGCCACTTGGATGCTGGTTCTGGGCCTGCTGGTCTCAGGTGCCAGAGATTCCAGAGACAGTCCCCATGGCACCTTCTTGCCAGTGCTGGGGCTGATGGTCTCTGGTGCCTTAGAGCCATGGGAAGCTCCAGTCCCTGATGTCTGACTGTGCTGGGGCTGGCAAGCTCCAAGTGATCCCTGGGACCTGTAAGGAGAAGCAAGAAGGACAAAGCCCTCCCAAGCCTGGGGAGAATAGGCCAGAGCAGCTTCCTGGAGCAGACATTGCAGGTGGGAGCAGTGAGGTGAGAACAGGATCAAAAATGCTTAGGAATATAGAGACTTTGGTGTAGCTATGCTGGAATTGCCAATGATTTCACACCCCTAGGTGTGTTTTGTATTTGATCATATGGATCTGCTGTGGCGCAGGTATTAGAGTGACAGACTAAGTAAAGCCTTGCCTGCGCCTGAATAAAGAAAATAAAAATTTATATGTAAAAAATAATCAAAAAAGCAGTGAAAGGATAGATTTTCAAGTGTGTTTTGATCCATGTTGTGAATCAGTGGGTGTGAAGTGCAGAGCAAACAGAATCTGTCTGTGGATTCCAACAGGTGCCAGTAATGCTTTTGATAGCAATTTTCAAGCAGTGTTGTCTGGCTTGGAATGTTGTAAGCATCTGTATGTGTGGCCAGAAAAATTCTTACAATACCTAAATTGGAAGGGAAATAAATATTCTTTTTGGATTTACATTCTAGTGTTTTGTTTTTCCTAAACCAGGTTTTCCTCTGCCACTGTGATGGCTTGAGAACCTAATGACTATAGTCTGTCAGTCTTTTCCTTAATCTTGTGCAATTTGGAGCAAAAAGGACAAAAGTTAGCAGGTGGTATATGATAGTTCCCTTCATTAAAAAATTATCTATGTTATTAGTCTTGTTATTAATCACTATAAGATTTTGGGAATTTGGCATTTGTAAAAAGCATATGTTTCAAACTGATTATCTCATTGTGACCTTTAAAAAAAATCATCCGTAATCTTGTACCAACTCAATTTTTGAACCTTCTTTATCTCTAATCTTTCCTTGCTCTCTTGGCACAGAATTTTTATTTGACCACTCTATGTCATTTTACTGCTTTGAAGGTTTTAAATGCCTGTCCACAATCCCTAGATTTGTCTATGTATAACTAACTTATGTTTTATATAGTAAATGAAAATGAATATGTATCTTTTGGTTTTAATATTTAGAATTGTGTTGCATCAATTCTAGTAATACTCCAAAATATCTTGGGATTCAGTTTCTATGAATGATGCCACATTAAGGAAATTAAGAAGATAGCAGGTCAAATATTCTGCATTAAATATTATTGGGTGTTTGTTACGTGAACCTTAAACAATTGGCTTTTGGGGATGAAGTCAGACTTTAAACATTTGGAGCAGTGTCGGTGGGTGTTGAGCTGCTCCTGGCCATGCTGTGCTGCTTCTGCTCGCTCGTGGTTGCGTGTGACATTAGCTGCGGGCAGAGCTGGGCAGTGCCCGCGGGCACTCACTGCCCCTCTCATTGCACACACTGTGGGACACAACTCATATTCTCCGCCCATACAAACCCTTGTTGTCGGGCCTAATTTCCGTAAATTCTTAGTGGTCACTATTGAACAGCACCCAGGGAAAGTGGGTGGATGCTTAATATTTTAGATAGTCTGAACAGCCAAACTTTTAAAATCTTGCCTCGAAATGAATTTTGGCTGCTTTCACGAGTACATGTCTATAAGACTGCCCAGCATAGTCAGTTTATGGTAGGAGAATTTTACATCCTTTTACAAGGAATTGTCAGGAAGGATTGCTTCACAGAAAGGAAGGGTTGCTAAGCATTGGAATGGACTTTCCAGGGAGGTGGTGGAGTCAACATCCCTGGAGGCATTTGATAAATGACTAAACATGGCACTTAGTGCTATGGTCTTGTTGACAAGGTGGTGATCGATCAAAGGTTGGACTCGATCTTAGAGGTCTTTTCCAACATAAATGATTCTGTGAAAGCATTTGACAAAGTACCCTGTAATCCTAAAAACATCCCACCTCTTACGGCATAAAACTTACATTTACTTCTGTACAATACCTACTAATATAATTCTTCCAAAACAATAAATACAGTGTTGACAGTGCAAATGTTTGCCAGGCAGAAATGCTTATTGCCACCAGGATTTTCATTTTTCTTTGCTTTATCACATTAGAAGGATAAGAAATGACTTTGTGCTGTTTAAATGCTGTGCATTTCTTAACCATTCGTCTTGCATTTCAAAGCATTCAGCCAGGCTAAAATATTAAAAAACATGATAGTATCCACTTTAATTTCTGTCATGATTCAAGTATTTGTAAGTTACCAGATAGGTAACTTACAACTAAATAGACTGTTAGCAGATAGGTATTTGGATTGAGACATACAGTGCAATGCAATTCTCTCACTTCAGAGTTGCATCTTAGTCTGTGCTACAGGATGTGGCTACCTGACAATATTACTGCAAATCACTCTAATTCATTTTGGCAGAGAAAGGAAGTCACAGGGAAGCATTCTTGGGAGGTTTCAGCATTGCCCTTAGAATGCCATTGGCTATGCCTACAGACTTTTGTAAATCATATCTTGGTTACATGGTAAACCTCTTGTAGATATTTTTAAGTGAGAAAATTAATCCAATCTTTCCCTTCTTTCCTCTCTAAACATATGGTCCATATGGCAGTAAGTTTTATCAGAAACTACAGTTTAGGAGTGGTGTTTTCATGGTTGTTACTATTATAATCTAATTAGAAACAAATAATTATTATCTGTTGTAACTTACCATAGTAACAGGCATTAACTTTTCATAGAAGTATTAACAAAAGTTGTTCACTGCATTTGATCAGTCTTTTAGTATCTGCATATTTATCTTACTCTTTCCAAAAATAAGCAGCTAACTCAATCCTGATATCCAACTGCTTCAAATTTGTGTTTTGAAATAATGTGCCAGACTGCAGACAAAAAGAGACTTGAGTTTGTTTGTTTGAGAGGTAGAGCTGCCAGCAACAATTGTCATTCCTACCAGGGCCCTTCCTCTGGGTTTTTTTCAGCCCAGTCGTGTAGAATTGCTGTGCATTCTTTTGTAAATCTGCTATGAAATGTTTTTAAATTATTCTCCCAAATATTGTTGTGTATCTATTATAGAAACAAAAATTGCAATTCCCATATGCCTTCAGCCTACATATTTTCTTTTGTTTGTGTGTTTCCCAAAGTGGGAGTAGAATGAGGTGCTGTTGACGAAGGGATTTCCAATCTTCTTCCACAATGGTGGCACAATAGTGAGATTTTAATTCTTCCAGCCATGTTCCTATTGTTCAGCAACAGGATCTGTTACCAGTGTCTCTGTACATTTTAATTGCAAAAACTTTCAGAACATTTTTTTTAGTCTTAATTACCCTTAGCTTTTGGCCTCAAATAACAAATGATGTCATCCTGAAGTGCTTGAGCAAATAGGTCTGCCTCAGTTAAATGGGAAAGGGTTTAAGGCAGGTTATGCTCAGTGAGGGGTCCCTTAGTGTGCTAGGATTAATTTTGCAGACATTGCCACAGGATGCTGTTGAATTGCAGAATAGACTGTTAATCAGGTTGGGTTTGTTCCCCCACCTCCCTCCCCTGGATTTTCCTGCAGAAGGAAAATGACAAGCTGCCTGGATGGGAAGCATTGTGCTGCAGTAAGAAAGGGGCTGAGAGCTGGACTAAAACTGGGACAGTTTCGTAAACACACTACTTTATTAACATTTCTGGCATTTATTCAAACTGCATTGTGGGAATCTTGGTTTGCATTTTTAACAGCTGTTCGAGATGAAATCTCTATGTTGCAGAAATATTTTTAAAACTGAACATTAAAAACTATTCAATTGTTGTTAAAGAATAAAACATACATAACTTTGGGCATACAGTTTTTGATTCAGAATATTTCCAGTTCAACAGAATTTGTGTAGAAAAATGACTCGTCCATGCAAATTTTAATCTTCTTTGCATCATAAATCTACTTTTCTCTAAAAGTGCAGTTTCATATTACACCTAATCCAGTGTAACAGAAGACTGCTGCTGAAAGATGCAGTCCTGCCCTGCTCCCTGGTTTCTCAGAAACATGTGGCCACAGGGTGAGTCAGTTCACTGTGCTTTGGGAGCAGGGAGGAGTACATTTGGTGGCACATCAGTAACTTGAATAATCTCAGAGAACTGAACTGTCTGTTCCTTTATTATACTCGTGAACAGATACAAAACTAAACAAATACAGAGAGTTGACATTTCACTTCATTCTCTGCCAGTAGGAGAAGGCTTGTATGCAATACAAGGAACTGTGAGGTCTGGGGAGTGGTAGTATTATCTGAAGATCTGCATCCATGGATCACTGATAAATTGTTAGTTTGATCTGTCATTTCATTCTCACCATAACTTACTCCTACATCTGATGCTAACTGGAGCCTTTAGGAAGATAGGACTGAAACTTCTTTGGTCATTAAGTGCAATTTCCTGTAGGAGAGATTAAGTCATCCAGAAAGGTCACAAGACCATTCCCTCCCTACTCTCTGAACTCTACAAGCCTCAAAACATCCCCAAATACCCGAAGACAGACTTGAGATTTTTAAAAAGGAAATCTCAAACATGACAGTGTGACATAAAAAGTGAGGAGGAGAGAAACATTACTGCCAGAACACTACAGGGGATTCTGTATGGTCTGGCTCAGTCAGCATTAAGGACTAGATGCTCAGTTTCAGGACTTGTTGCAAAAGCATCTGGATATAGAAGTGGTGGCTGCCGGTGTCAAAGCAGAATTCATGCATCTAATTCCACTCTCAAGTCCCATCTGGACACAGCAGCCGCTACTCCAGAAGTGCCAATAAATGTGTGGACACAGCAGGAGGCAGCTAGCTGCCAGGACAGCATGCTGTATGCTCTTTGCCACTCTCCAGAGAGAAGCAGCCAGTTGGGTGGAATTGTTCTGGAGGCTGGCACCCACTGGTAATGTCTGGATGACCTTAGGAAGTAGAGTGAATGTCTACAGAAAGCAGCAAATTAAAACCAAAGAATGTTACACACAGGGGTCTTTTCCTGTCTCACTGAGGGGCAGTCTTTCCTGACTCCAAATCTAATTACTGGTTTAGCTCTGTGCATGTGTGCAAGACATAAAAGCAGGCATCTTTATGAGTCTGTGCTTGTTCACCTGCCTATACAATGGGACTGGTAATACAGATTCTCCTCTCAGGACTCTGTGTTTCATGAATTTCTGTCACATTTCTCAGGGCCTAGTGATTTGACAGTTGCCTTGAACATGGTAAGTATTTATAACAATCAATAAATTTGATTCAAATTTCAATTTAATTTTATGGCCTGAGGTCCCTGTCTTATCAGTTGATAGCCTTTCACTTGAGCCCAGCCAGATCATTTGAACTGTGGCACGTTATAACAGAGAAGGAGCAGAATCTTTGAGACACTGGTGGGAATGTTCATGCCCTTGCTGAGAGTGTCCACATCCATTTCACACTTTCTAGCTTTGTTCTTAAGACTTGATATGGGAAAATCTTTCTTCTTCTATTTTATGCTAGATGCTCATCCCATAGATAGACCATTCCCATGAGAGTGGGACACTCCAGTGTAAAGGGGTACCTTCAAAAGATCTGGTTTTCTGCCTTTGAGTATCTGCCAGATGAAGTTCCAGAAGACCCTCACATTGAGGGGTTTCTGTTCTGGGATCTCTCTTAGCATATCCTCTGCTTGGTTCGTCATAGCTCATGCTTGTTTCCTAGCAGCAGAAGTGTCTGTGTGTAACAGGAGTGTGATATTGCAATAGTTGTGATTGTCTGACTAAGCTGAATACTCGTACAGGCCTGATGTGTGCTTTCTGACCCAAAGTGAGCCATTTTCATAATTTCTTTTGCTGTCAAGTTCAATCTCTCTTGGGAGAGAATTCAGTGGTAGAAATATGAACTATGGATGGAACATACAACTTCCAAGTTTAAGAAGGAATTTTTGCTGAGCGATAGAAGAATTCAGTAGGGAATTTTTAACCATGCTATCAGAAATTTTTATTATATGAGTTTTCGTGTTTTTGTAGGAATTGCTGAGCTCTCACTGTCTCCTCCATCTGGGAACAGCTGCTCAGAAAGGGGAAAGGAAAAACACAGGGTTTTAGCTTTAAGCGAGAAGAGAGAGTGGCAACCAAAACCAGCTGTAGAATGCAGGATATTGATACCCATGACTTTTCGATATTATGCATTCTATACTGCTTGGAAACAAGAGACTGTTGTAAAAAGGACAAAAGAGCCTACAGACAAGCAGAGTCCCCCCAGCCACTTTTGCCTTGACACTAGCTACCAGCAGTTTGGAGAATTTAACTAAAGCCATTAACCGCAGTCATTTGATTCCTGCCTCTCCACTACTTTTCCACAAAAGATTTCAGTGGAAATTATTCTAAATAAATACAAAGCAATGAAATACTTCTGTGTTCAGTCAGTTCATTCAAAGTACTAAGTCGGATGTGTTGGCAGGATGGAGTAATTTTTTTTCAGATGTGTCATTTTGTTATTGGCTTAAGCTGAACTCTGGGGCAGGAGATATCAATGCTGATTTTGCCAGGGGGCATCTTTGCTTTGTGCTACTAAGTTTAAGGTCTTAGTAAGTAGGACTGATCATTTTGCTGCATTCTGGGTACTGCCAGTGAAACCAGTGGTAGCTGAGAGCTCTTCAGTTATTCTGCTACTAAGGCAATGTCACTGTTCATTCTGTGTCTTTATGTTAAAATCATTGTAGGCTGATGCATCAATAGCACAGATAATGCTAATTTTTCTTAGTCCTCACTTTAAAATTACAGCTTCTACAGCTGGCAGATCCCTGCCAACAGAAAAAACCAGATTTCCCCATGGTTTAGAAGGAGATTTGTTTGCAGATCGATGGAGATGAGTTCAACAGGGAATCCTTGCTTGTCATAGGTGGTTATGGGCAGAGAGGTATTAAGAAACTGAAAATAAACTGTACATATGTCTTCCTGTCTTTAGCCATGATAATGTGTTGGTTTAGTCCTTTGTAATGTATTCAAACATAAAAGGACTAGTTATTTACAGGTTTTATGCAGCTTGACTTGACTCACAAAAAAAAAAAGCTTATATAGTTTTCAAGCCTGT
>NW_008667612.1:0-1468 GCF_000695815.1 Acanthisitta chloris | reverse complement strand
AATGCAAGGAGAAAGTAAAGCAAGAATAGCTAGATAGAAGTGTCTGGTGTACAGTGCTAAACTTCAATGCTGGTCTGCAATATACTTGACCTTCAAAAACTTCTCATTACTAAACCAGTGTCATTCCTCCTATAAACTTAACATTCTCTTTTCTAGAGTTCCAGCCTGCAGGGAATCAAAAGTAAGAATCATTTGTTCCTAGAGCCTTAAAGGACTATGGCCTAATCTCCAATTTGTGCCAAAAGATGTTTAATGGCAAAAATGTAATTTCTGGTCATGTCACAATGAAGGGAGATCTATGACCATCCTGAAGTCACAGATGTGTTTTCAAAGGTAACTGTGCATGCAAGGACTGTGATCCACCAACTTAAACAAGCAGTTTAAGAGAGTTTTATTGTATTATTTTCACCAATAGTCACAAAGGATGGAAAACCCTATGGTAGGTGTAAAACCGGTACTAGTTAAAAATTGCCCATATTTCCTTTCCACTGAATGGCTTGGTGGTGGCTTTACACACTATTTTAATCAAACCATAATGTCTTTTATAATACTGATGGGTTTGTCTGTTCCATTAGGATTATGGTTTTGTCCAAGAGTAATAATAGCAACAGAATGTACTAAAATCAATGTTTTCAAAAATAATTGGAGTTAAGTGATGTGTAAAACTGATGTATGATGAGGCCTTGGGCTATCTCATCTACAACTGAAGTTAGGCTACTTCAAGCAGAGGGTTAGACTTAGTGAAGTCCCTTCCAAGCTCAATCATCCTGTGGTTCTCTAGTCTGGAGGAACCTTGAGCTGCTCTCTTAGATGACTTTGAGAATTTCAGGCAAGGATGTTATAGTTGATGTGACTCGCTGATACATAGGAGCAGTTTGCATTTGAAATGATTAGAGATGGGATTTATTTTATTTTAAAGGAAAGTATATTCGTCAAAGCATGTCATACCAAAATTAACTCCAGTTGAAAAAGCTGAAATATTTATTGCTATATATACAACTTCTATTGCATTTCCTGCAACAGAAATTTTATAATAGTAGGAGCTTGTAGTGAAAGCATATAGTCCATAGTATAGTATATAGTCCAGAGTAAAGTATGTAGATTGTATTATAGTCCAGCTTGTCTTCCTTAATTAAAGAGTAATGCATGAAATACTGTCAGAGATCCATGATTGATCTTTGGCTTGTGGCCCTGATCTTGTGCCTGGACTGTACCCCTATGGTTTTGTGTCACAAAGTGACACCTATCTCCCTTGAGTGCAGCGAGTGGATGCGCACCAAGGTACCGCAGGGCGTGCCGAAGATGTGGGAGCCGGACAGGTACTGCTGGTCCCCGTTACTCGCAGCAGGGCGGCAGCAGGAGCTCGCCGCTGGGCCGGGGAGCGGCGGCGCCCCGCGAAACCAGCGCTCCCCGGGAAGGCAAGAGAATGGACGGGAACGCAGGGGAGCACGGGCGGGGAGAGCGGCAG
>NW_008667611.1:0-4465 GCF_000695815.1 Acanthisitta chloris | reverse complement strand
ATATATATTTGCTCAGAGAACCTAGCATTTTTTGACCCCTTTGAAGGAGGGCTGTTCCTGGCTGCAGAATTCACACAAGCTTTCACGGCCCCACGAGTCTTGCAAAGACCTTTTTATGTCCAAGAAGCTCTATTGGGACTTCAATTTTTTTACTGTCTTTAATTATTGGTGCTTTTTCAGTTGGTTTTTGGTTGGTTTGGGGTGAGTTTTTTTGATCGAGGGATCCACATGGGTTTAGGTCCTATTTCCTCTAATAATTATGCCTGATTGATTTTACCTGTTAGCCAAATTCCCGGAGGCAGCGAGCAGATTTTAACGCTCCAAGACCCCATGCGATTAAAACCAGGTAGCTAAATACTCAATTAAGCCGGGCGAGTTTCACCCACTCGCGTACGGCAGCTCCCGCAGTCTGTAATCAAATCCCACGCAGAGCTGCGAAATAACCCGGTTTTAAGGTTATGCTTCTGGTTTTGGGAGGGTCCTTCATTGAGGTTCATCTCACTGTCTTAATGAAGAAGGTAACACAAGCCAAATAGAACAGAGTTGAGGTGGGTGGCACTGCCACAGCCTTAGTGGCGCTGACAGTGGTAGGGGAGAGACACAGCGGGAGAGGGATGTGAGCACACGTCGGGTCCCCAGTAGCCTCCCACGGGCGCGATGTCCTTCTCCCACCTCTGGTACTTACATGTCCGAAGGGATCGAGGTGGTTGTTAGTTAGTTTGAGCTTCTGGAAGGAAACTAGCTGCCTCATCCAGTGGGCACCGGTCGCCGGGGAGTCGGGGTGAACGTACAGCCTCCCGGGCATGGCCGGCTCTGCCTTCCCCGTCACCGACCTGCGCAGGGACACAGGACTGAGCTCCAGGCACGTGGCGGCCCGTGGGCTCCTGCTCCCCATCCATCCCCTCCAGTGGGTCCCTTCCACTCAGGTACTCGGTGCTTGGTAAGAAAAGGCATTTCAAATAGCGCTCGGGGAATTACTGAGCTCTTTGGCACCCTTCCCGTCGGAGATGGCTCTTGCTGCTTCCCCGTTTAACCCCATCCTTCCCCCCTTCCTGGCACTTCAACCAGGAGCAAAGTACGACATCCTTAAAGATTTTTGCTTCGTTAATATAATTAAACTATCGGCTCCACAACAGCAAATAATCTCATCGTCAAACAGGATTAGCAATCGTTTACTAATTGCGACAGATTTATCTCCTTTTCTTTTTTGTCAATGCATTGCTCTCCCTATGGATCCAAAGAGAGGCTGGATCTGTGGGAGCATCCCGTTACGCTCAGGTGAGGCTGCAGCCCAGCATCACTCTTTTGCAGGGGAAAAAAGCAGGATAAGCCGCTGGTGTAAGGATCTCTCCCAAGCAGGCAGCCCAAAGAGCCCGACACTCCTCCCTCCCCTTTCCCCCACGCGTGCATACCATTTATTATCTGCAAATTTGTATCTGTGGTCATCCGCTGGTACAATATCCATCAACAGGATGTACTTGGTTTTTGGATTAAGTCCAGTGACCTTCACTTTGTAACTGGGGAACATGCGCCTAGTAAAAAAAAAATAAGAGTATAAAGCGGAGAAAAGTAACTTTGCCAAGGTGGTTGCACGTGTGTTTGCGACGAGAAGACATGGAAGAGTCACTTAACAAAACGACAGCCCTCTCAGATGGACCTTCCCGAAAGGTTCGGGCAGAGGAGGAGTGCAGAGAAATGTTTGGGTGCTGCTGGATCTCGCTCCAGGTTCCAGCCAAGGCGAACCCGGGATTTATCAAGGCAGAATAGGAATTTCGAGGCTGACGGGTTTATTTGTTCACCTACTCGTGCGCCTATTCATATTTTTACTAATTATGTGTTTCATCAAACTTTTTACTCTCAGTTCTTTGGACAAATCTGACCGTGAGAACTTTTGGAAGCAAGTTACTTCCCTCTGTCCAGTAAAAGGCTGGAACAGGAGGGGAAATTTGCCAAAAAAGTTTTTTAAAAAGTTAAAATATAAATGTATGTCTATTGAAATTATGTGGTTTTATCTATATCTATAAATACATAATTATAAAAATACATTACAATATGTATTTTTATATAGAAATACGTACATTTAAAATACGTATATGTAACCACCTCTACGTCTATCAACGGTTCTATGGGCAGATATGGAGGGAAAAAAACTCCACTCACCCAGGTGTAACAGCAAACCCGTGTGAGCACCCCGAGACTAGCAAGCACACCTGACAAATCCTTGGAAACCCTCCGATACACACAAGTCAGGGGCTTTTCGAAATATTTTCCATTACTGCAAGGCAGAGACTTAAAACACTGCTGTTATTTTAGTTGGAGCTTTCCAAATATTTAAAAATAAAGCAGATGAAAATGTAGCCCTGGACTTAAAATCCACATAAACAAAAAAAACCAAAAACCTCCACACCTCTAAAAATACTGAGCTCTTCCCTGAGCCTCGGGATCTTATCGCTGTCGTGGGGCACCTGGGCTGGGTTTTAGTTCGGTTGTAAAAAATTTTGATGGGGGGGTGGGGTGGAGAAAGGAGCAAGAAAGACAGCCAGGTTTGAACTTTTAGATTTTGAGGGAGAAGAAACCGAATTCCACCTGAAGATTGACCTGGAACTCCATCGAAAACACCTGACCAGCAAGACCGCGGACCTCTTCAACAATAAACATGAGGAACTATATAAATAAGGAAAGCCATCCCGTATCTCCCATCGAGCCCTGCACTGTAAATGTCTATTTTATTGCTCTCCAGACGAGATTTCTATCCACGGCGATATTTGTTTGAAATTTCTGCAAGGTGGTTCCTGTCTCCCTTCAAGAGCTATTTTTTCCCCCTGTGAACTCTATTTTTTCGGGAGGACCCCGCACCGGCTTTATCCTCCCCTCCCTCTTCTTCATTCCACGTCCCCCTTGGCCACAAACCCCTTCTTTAAACCCGATTTTTCCAGCAACCGCGAGGTTCAATGGGAAGAAGAGCCGGGAGATCTATTTGCTAAAACTTTATCCAACCAGCTCTTTTTTTTTTTTCCCCTCCCTCTTCAGGCAAAATTTGGAAGACCACAACAAATACCATATGACAGAGCAAAATGAAAGTTTGACTCTGCGTTGTTTATTGTGCCTTTACAATCTAAAGCTACTATTTCTATGCTTGGAGGGGTATCCACCCCCCCTTTCTCCTAGGATTCTAATTTAAAATCACAACGAAAAAATCCTCTCTCGGGCTGCTCCCAGTTTAGTAGTGGGACTGGAGAGACTCTTTCACTGGGTCTCTCTGGCCACTCTTCAATTCAACAATCCTCCAACACATTATTACGAAGGATAATGTTAAATCCCCTTAAATATACACTCATAGACATATAAATATCTGCGAATCAGCTTTACTAAGCTGGTCATGGAATCGATTATAGTCCCAATAAAGTTGGATTTGCAAGGCTGTATATTTTTCTACACACCCACGCAGATAAACACACATATAGAGTAGATCCACATGCTATTTATTTGCGGACTCATCTATCTCTGCATCTAAACAGCTTTGCTATCGCTATATAAACAGTAGCTTAAGACCGCATACACTTTTAAATGGGGTGCGTGGGTGTGCTGGGAATAGTCACCTCACTGTGAGCAAAATAAATAAGAAACTTTGTAAAACAGCATAGAATAGTGAAAATAAAAAAGCAGAAGGGCTGAGATGATGGCGATGATGATAATGATAATAACAATAATAATAAAGGCCCTCCGACCTCCTGCTCTAAACAAGGTTTGCTTTTGGCCAAGTGGTTGCAACTCGCGTTAGCCTGGAAAGTTTCCAAAGGCCTGAAATTGGGATTAACGATCCAACTGTTCTGGTTAAGAAAGAAGCCAGAAGAAACAAATTCTCCTGCATATATCCAGGCAGGGAAGGCTCTTCATGGCCGGGCAGGGCTCTGCGGGTGCTCCTGAGGCTGTGGCACATGCAGACACACTGTGGGAAGGGTCTCGGACACGAGAGATGTGACTGTCCCAATGAGACCTTTATCCACGCGGCTGCGCGAACACGCGTGTGTGTCCTTCCACCTCCCCGTAGATGATTCCCCCCCGCAAACCCTCACATTCAGCCCCGCAGACGCGAAGGGGAAGGCGGACACTGTCCTTTCTTACCTCCCGGCCTTTGTTATGATCATCTCCGTTCCCACTTCGTGGAACTTCAGCCACAGTTCCCGTTCGTGCAAAAACACCTTGATCCCCTCCATGCCCTGCGGAGGAGAAGGCACAGTGCGTCAGCCCCAAGAGGTGCAGGAGAGCCCCGGGAGTGTGGACACAGCCCCGCCGGGAGGCTTAGAGGAAAAAGGCCGTGCTGTGGGAGCCGGAGCTCGGGGCATTCCCTGGAAAATCCCGCCGCAAAACCGTGGAGAGAGGGAATTCAAGCCGGAGCTAGGTGATGCTTCTCAGGGCGGGCCTGGGGCAGGGTCCTGCGGGCCTCGGTGCCCGTGGGGCGGGG
>NW_008667610.1:120695-135591 GCF_000695815.1 Acanthisitta chloris | reverse complement strand
ATATATACACACATACATATATATATGTACCAGCAACCTCAAAGTGTATTTTTCTGGTCTGGCACCTGATTCTATACCACTGGAGAGAGAAGTAATGTCACTACTGCACCTTTGAGAAGAGTGGATGCAGGATTAACCTCCTACAGCAACACATTTGAAAACCCATTCACAGGCAGCATAAGATTTTTAGTCTTGTTACCAAACTGCCAAAATACATTTTCCCTGAAAAACAGTCAAAACCATTTTTCCTTTGTGGAGACTATTTCCATGACAGATATCAGTCACAGCTGCGTATAGGCATATGCATACTTTGTGCTAACTGTTATCATCTGGAATTTTTCATTCAAAATTTTTTTCATTTTTGTTAAAGTTTAAAAAATCCTTTTTGTAAAAAAACGATAGAGATCGAGTGGAAAATGTTGATAAACTGCAGTCTTGTTATGGGAATATCTAATACAGAAAAAAATAGCCTCAAATTGACAAATAAGGAAAAACACATACGTATTTATTTTTGGTAATAAAAAGCCAAACAACTTGGTATGCCTTTGAAAACATCAGAGAAGTTTCAGGTAAAAGACTGTGTCAAAGGTTACTCAAGAGAGCAGTTGCAATTAAAGAAAAAATAATTTGCTGAAGTTCAAAATTCATGAAGACTTCTCCATGCAATAAATATATAAATATCCTACAATATAATTTGCATTTCTTACACATGGCAGATACATTGCTGTTATACCTCTTTCAATATCTGTTAACTTCGCTAGACAGTATTGGCCTCTGTCTTCAGAATTTTTCTCCCTCTTGCAAAATTTAATTCTGTTGCTTTTGAAATACTGGAACAAATAGTTCATTTTAAAGATAATTTTTTTTTAAAGAAAAGTAATACATCTTTGTTTAAAACCACAAACTAGACATATCATTAGCTATTTTTTCTGCTCTTTGTGACTGAATTCCTCATTGGCTTTCCACATACTGGTTTCTACTGCTAGGTTTAACTGCTCATCCAAAACACCTATGAAGAAGATGAGTCTTCAGGTCTCCAGTCTATTCATAAAATAAATTGGCTCAGATTACTAGGGAAATATAGTTACAATATTCAGTTGTCACCTTGTTTTTAAATTAAGTGCCATTTGAACTGAAAATCTTGCACACTGGATATGTGTTGAACTCATGCTTTCTTTTTTTCTGGAATTTTTGAAGTCTTGAGAAAAATGTTCTGGACATGAGTTGACCATTAAAGGCAAAGATCTATTGTTTTCAAAAAGAAATGCTTATAATCACTAGTAGTCATTATTCCAGTTTTCCACATACATATTTCAGGGTCCATTAATTACTGGTATTATTATACAGGTTACTACATGCTGTAGCTTCATAGCTTCACTGTTATTGCAAGAGGCATACATTGTTCCTTAAGAACAAACTGAGACCAAGGGATTTTGCCATATGCAGCACATGTGGAATTTCTGTTGCTGTGTTTTCATAATATACATTCAGTTTACTAATTGTATGCAGCAGCATATTTACACTAAAAATATTAAAATTTTTTAAAAATCCTTTAAAAATCCCATCATTTTTATGCCTCTTAAGAAGAGCTATCATTTTTTACAGACCCAGATGACTGATATTTTTAAAGAAATGGCAATATGTATTTATTACTTCTATCAGTGGTTAATAAATAAGATAAAGGGTTTTAGTTTTGTGGTTTTAATTTCTTTAAAATCATGTATTATGACATTGGATATAATAAATCAAATGGTTTGCTATCTCATCCACTGTCTGAGCAGTTCTATTGATCGGTGATGAATGAGTCCCCAAATTGCTTACTGTGTGCTCTATTCAGGCACACTGCATTGCTTGTTTTAGCTACGCTTATTATGAGACCAAAAAAAAAAAAAAGACAGAAAAGCTGCAGGTGTGGGGAAATTAAGAAGCTTTGCCAAGGAAGGTCAGAACCTTGGACATACTGAACAGCTCTGAAATATTCTTAGAGATTGACTTAAGGTGCGAGTCATCTGGCTTTCATTTTCTTACTGTATCTTAACTCAGACAATTGCGAATCAAAAACTGGAGGTCTTTTAGAAGTTGGATCACATACTGAAGAGCAAAAAGAAATCTTGAAGTTGGCTCAGGTCACAATGGTCAACATAGAGAAAAGGGCTATTATTTCTTTTCTCTCTTTTCATTGTACATATGCTACTCAGCAATGTATTTATAAAAATAAGTAGAAGTCCATTTTCTCACCGCTGATTTTCTACTTAGTTTTTTCACACTCTTCCAAAAGCTTTTAGCTCATGACCACTCATGGCACTGAAACCTCGGTGCACACAGTGAATGGTCTTTGTACTCAGAGATGACACAACAGCTCCTATAATGATTCTGAGCTGAGCAGTATTTAAATCACTTTTGCTCAAGTGTGCATAATGGCAGACAATTGGAAGAGAAGCCAGTTTTGAAGCACGGTTTCAAGAGAACTAACATGGGTCTCAATTTGCCCTAAAGATAAGTTCCATTCCAATTGTTTAAAAGGACTGAATTTAGAAAATAAAACTGATTAAATATTATCTCTCTATTTTTCTGTGGTCAGCAAAAATGGACTTCTCCATTAAGCCCACAGTTGGGGAAAACATCAGTTGTTTCCATACACAGGCAGGAAAATTTTTTACAAAAAATTTAAAAAATAAAGGAAAAAGAAAAAAAGGTAGTGTACTGTCTTTTTTTTTATATATATATATTTCTTAAAGTAGCAAGAGTTGCATCTGAATTGGAAAAGACACTAGTGAGAGCCAAATGCTCTAACACAAGTTTTAGAATCTGACTGTAGGAATCCTTATTTAAAAATGTGGAATCTAAACTAAAAATTCAAAACAAAAATATAGAACAGCTGTCTTACCCTTTTATAGATTATTTTTCCCCAGAAAGGCAAATTTTGACAAAAAGCAGTGACAGCTCATCACTTCTGGAAACTCGTCTACTAATAGATTCTTAATGCAGATTTTAGGCACTAGATTCTATCTTTCAGCAGGCTTTTGCCTCATCACCTGTTATTTTTCCCTTTAGAATCTTAAGTAACTAGACCTAAACTTGCATTGGATTTAAGGCAGAATTTCTACACATTATTCCTCTCACTCCAGAGTATTTTGGATACAAAAATGATCCATGCACTTTTGCATAGTGCACAGCTGTAGAGATAATGAGAAAAATGGTATGGAAATCTTGAAGCACTTGAAAGGAAAAATTAAAAAAAAAAAAAATATTTTAAAGAAAACATTAAAATCACTTATAAGTTGGGAATATCAGTGGCAATAATGAAGCATGAAGAGACTAAAATCACATCATAGTTGTCTAAGTTTTGTATTTACAGTGTATGTACAGTTCATCACTTTCAGATTTTTCGGACTGTTGTCCAATTAAATATTTTCTCAAGGATCTAACCATCCCAGTCACTCATCCAGTATAATATGCTTATACATTTGTTATAAAATAAACTTAACACTAAATTTCCTTGCATCATTCACTAGTCCAATAATTTCTGGAAAAAATACTACAGAAAAAAAAAAAGAAAAAATAAAGACATGCTGTTTTTCTTTAGGTGGCATTTTCACTTTAAAATTTCAAAATACTCCAGTGTTTTGAAACTACATTTGGTGATTCACATGGAACACAATTCAATTTTCACATCACATATATAGTAATAAAAAATCATTATAATTTCACACCACGTTTAGTGAAATACAGCATGAGTCAGAAACCCCTGAGTTTTACATCTCCCACTGCAATCCCAGCTTTTGTATTCGAATATCTCATCCACTGTCCTTGACAGCTTCAAGAGAGATTTGACTCCCGCTCCTGCTCTCCACCTTTGCTCCAGCAAATGACAAATGCAGACAACTAATCAGGGGGTGCTCATGGAGTCACAGTCACAAGCAATGAAAGACTTTAAAAAGACAGCCATGATACGGTATTTCCTACTGTACTTCAGAATACAGCTAATAGATATAAGTACTAGCTCAGGGAACAATGTTACCTGACTCCCAAAGTTTGATTTGTCCAAGCTTCGATTACCAGCTAAGCCACATTGCACTTCCTACAGCAACCAAAAGATGTTCACAGTCAACTGAGTGACCCTCTGATGATTATTAGTCCTAAAAGCAGGACTGATGACATGGATTTTTTTACCAGTTGGCCAGTATTATGACCTTTGCTTTGAACATATTGCTTTGAGTCACTGGTTTTCCAAGGTGAAACAGTTCTTGTAAATAGCTAAGTTCCTTAAAAACATAGGTCTGACTTTCTACACATCAGGTATTTTGGACAACTGCTTTTGAAAGGAGACTTTGAATCAGAACTGGCTAAAATTTTTACATTTTAATGTTATTGAAAAAGCAATTCCACTCTGTAACCTTTAACAGTTAAGTTTAACCATGCACAGATGCAGTTGCTACTAAAACAAGGAACAGAATTCATTCCAGATAGTCATTATGCTAGATCTTTGAAGGCTATGGAGGAAATGAGCACAGGGCTTCTAATAAAGCATTTACAAGCCAATTATGAATTTTGTGCATTTCTAGACTGGAAAGACTAAGACATTCAAAAGAGCTAAAGAGCATTATGCATATATAAAAATAACATGAAATAGCAGCTTTCACCACAGTATTGTATATTAGTATTTTCTATTTGACATGGTAAAGTTGTTCATGAAAAGGTACTGCTGCATTTACCAGGAAGGAATGGGTTTGCCATTCAGGTATGCATTATTTATTTATTGATCAGGAGAACAGCTACCTGAAACTGTGATTTTCTCTAATTATCCATCTTTGCTACTTGAGTAGGCACAGGACAAATGATACTGCCATCTTTGAAATCAGCACATAGGCTAATTTACTGATAATTCTAAAATATCTGGGGAAATGATCTTAAATTAACTTCTTTGCTGAATGCTCAGAGCACTCTCCAGAGGATGAACTGAAATCTGAAGCAGTGAGCACCAGTTGCAATGTCACATGCATTCTGCATATTCATTTCTATCCCAGACTGCTGGAACATGGAATATTAAGGTCAACAAAAAAGAGTCATTACCAGAATTATTTTAGATTTTTATAGCTTTTGTCTCCAGTGAGAACCAGTGAACCTCTAAGCAAGTAACAGTTACACCAGTAAGCAGCCTTGTACAGGTACCAGTGAAATATTGTGCCAGTACAATGCCAGTGAACTTGCTTTACACATTGAGATATACACATTTGGATTAATATTCACACTTGTTTTGAAGGGGACAGAATAAAAAGTCATAACCTGAGACACAATTTTTGTAACATTGCCAATGTGGCAAAAAACCCCTTGTACTGAGTTGCAAGGGACAAAGGGATATAAGGATTTATTTTTTCCATATTATGTTCCTCAAGCATGCTTAAAAACAAGACACAATAGATTGCACATTTCAACTACCAAAAAACACAGAAGGATGGAGTCACATGCTGCATAACCCTTTATAAACTTTATAAACAACACATTAAATTAAACAATTTCCTTGGCCTTAATATCCTTTATTGTCTTGATTCTTTATTTTTTAAAGCCAAAATCAAAATGTTTTGTCGTGTTGATCTTATTTTCACTGTAATTTACTTTCAAGCTGATTTTGAAAGCTGTTTTAAAGTTCCAACTTAAGTGAAAAAGCAGCTACTGCACAATAAAGTCCTTGGGAAGAAATGTGATTTATGCAGATGAGTTTGTTAACAAAATTTACACATAAATGAGAACTTTTTTTTTCCATTCTGGTTGCTATTACAAAGAAACACTGGGAAGTAAATTATCTGTAGAAGAGTACAAGATAAAAAATGTATTAAAAGCTGTAAGAACGAAATTGAAATGTCAAACACAGTTACTTATAAAAAACAGGTGATAGACTCCTCGTAAGCTACCTATTAAAAAGAGTAATCAAAGTGAACTAAAATGACTTTAGTCCTCCCACCAAACTTGTGGCTCAAATTCTCCATGGCTTTATTGCCTGTTTGCAGAGTTTCATTTACATCTAGGCAGTGCAGGCTTTCTGAAAGTTAAGGATATATATGATAAGACTTGATATTACTCACATACATAACATTTGGATTCTGCCACAGATTTTCACAAAACCCAAATAAATACTTTTCAGCACCAAGATTTTATGCATGCTAGAACCAAGATGCCCTGCAGCCTGCAGAAGAGGGAAAGGTGGTGCAATTACGGGTTTTAAAGCTGAAAACAGGACATGAAGCCAAAACTGAGAACAAGGTTGTTGTGACTAAGGCAGCTCCTGGCTGCAGGACACTGTTTCCTCAGGACCCCTCCTCCCACACCCCTATCTCATTTCCATTCCCCAGTCCAACCACCCCTGGTTGCCTTCTGGTGGGGTGGTGACGCCTCCTGCCCGGGCTACAGTCCTGGGACAATGGGGCCAGGAGCGCAAAGCATAGCACTGTGACCAACATCTCCTCACCAGCAGGCCTTTTCAAGCTGATGGGAAGTAGGGCCACTTGAGCTGGACATGGCTGGCTTGTCAGTTCCTGACAACGAACTGTGTTTGGTACGCGGTGCATTCATGGGCAGTGTCATGCTTTTGTCCAGAGCCATGCTGACTTTCCCCATGTCGGCTTCTGGCTTTTGGGGATGGGCAACTGTGTTGAGAAATCCATCCAAGCAGAAAGGTCCCCCCTGGCTGGTGATTTCTCACATTTAATTACTTGATTTTCCTTTCCTGCAGTCAGGAAGAAAATGGAATTACATCACGCACCATGTAGCCTTGGAAAAAGACCAATTGTTTCTAATAGAGCCGCTGGTGACAAGCACAATACATGCGTTCCTTGTTTCACATCGGATATTAGATCCTCCAAACAAGTCTGAGTACTCCTGCTCGGAGGATCCTCAATAGGGAACAAAGGAGACCAGGCTTCTCCTGTGTCACTCCCAGCACCCCACGAAAAGGAAATCTTTATTTAGGCACACTTCACCCTTTTTCACACTTTCCAAGCATCTTCTGAGACTCAACAAGTGGTTTGGAGAGCAACAGTTTGAACGTGGAATTAGTGAGCTGATATTTTAATCTGCCAATCAATGATTAGTCAAATGCATAGCTCTATGACTTCGCTTAACTTCAGACATACCTGGTTGTAAATTTACAGTAACCAGGTATGTGATACACTTATGATGTGTGGCTCTGGGACTGTACAATAAAGACAGTTTATTAAATTAGGTACATTTCCCACAGGCAGTCACATTGTGTTACAGATCTTGCACAGATGCTTCAGTATGGTTTATATATAAAATAACCAGCTGATCAAACAGGCAAACAAAACCCCCACAAGAATTACTATATCTGATCAGATGAGTGAAACATTGCACCCAGTACTGGATCCCTTAATGCTAGGTTATGGAGGATGGCCCAGGAGAAGTATGCATACATAAAGTAACAGCTCTCAAGAATACAGCATACATGTCAAAAAATACATAGTAGGACTTCCCTAGAATGCACTCATGATTTTTTGCAAGAATGGCCATTTGTGGCTTAATGACTTTGTGAAGCAGAGTGCATAATAGCATTGAATGGACTTCTACTGATCTCAGCATTAATGACACACTCAGGACTTGCCGCACAAAATATCTTAAAACACTTTCCCCAGTCACCTCCCAGTCTCAGGGAAGATGCGTGCCTAAGGATCACCTCAGTACACCTTTCCTGCCAGCACACGTTCACTCATATCCCTGTTAAAATTGAAGTTCAGTGCCTGTGCTTCTAAAGAGGTATCCAAGAAGTTATTGCTAAAAAAATGTATACAAACCCCTTGTACTAAAACAAGGCTTTCCTCAGCAACCAGTTTTAAACTAATTCACCTACAGGAAAAATGCAGACAAAACTTATTTCTGTTAACCACTGGAGACAGGGGGCATATAATGAGTACCCATGTTAAAACACTTCTGCTGTTATCCTATCAGTATCAATTGCTGCATGTGAAGTGCATGAGGTGAGAGTTGTTCCTTCATGCCATTCAGGGACAGGGGGCCTGTTGTGGTTTAACCCCAGCCAGCAGCTAAGGACCACACAGCCACTCACTCCCCCACCCGCAGGATCGGGAAGAGAATCAGAAGAGTAAAAGCTAGAAAACTTGTGGGTTGAGAGAAAGACAGTTTAAAAGGATAAGCAAAACCTACATACATAAGCAAAGCAAAACAAGAAATTAATTCACTGCTTTCCACAGGCAGGCAGGTGTTCAGCCATCTCCAGGAGAGCAGGATCTCATAATATGTTGTGGTTCCTTGGAAAGATAAATGCCATCACTCCAAATGTCCCCCCTTCCTTCTTCTTCCCTCCATTTTATGTACTGAGCATAATGTCTGTATGGAATATCCTTTTGGTCGGTTTGGGTCACCTGTCCCAGCTGTGTCTCCTCCCAGTCTCCCATGCACCTCCAACTTCCTTGCCAGCATGGCAGTACAGAAAGTAGAAAGGGCCTTGGTTCTGTGTAAGCTCTGCTCAGCAATAACAAAAACATCTCTACATTATCAGTCCTGTGTTCAGCACAAATCCAAAACATAGCCCTGTACTAGCCACTGTGAAGAAAGTTAATTCTACCCCAGTACAAACCAGCACAAGGCCATTGTGTCACCCTACAACCTAAACCAGCATCAGAATATAATCACAATCAACAAATGGGTATGGAGGTACATTCGTAGCAAGGACACTTCAGAGAGAGAGCATCATCAGGATAGGATGTAAGGAAAACTTGATGGTATCAGCTGATGATACATCTGAAATAAAAAATACTGGACCAGCATCATGTCCCAGATGATTCTGTAGATCAATTTATGAGACAACTTCTTATTACTGCTTATGACATTAGGTATAAAAAGTGGTATTATCCCTGTTATTTATTGCAAACAACAACAGGCCTCTAAGACTAACAATGTCTACACAGAAACACTGTGATCCTACCGAGAGAGGCAGAAATCTCTAAGCTTTCACTGAGAACTTCTGGATTCAATATTAATGAACAAAGCAATATGAGTCCATATGGCTGGTGAGGCCTGAGCTGGAATTCATAGGACATTAGTCAGTGTACTGTAAGAGTCAGGCCTTATATATATTTTAAAATACAGTTTGTTTTAATGGTATATTAAGCCACTGATGTCAATAATGAAAGAGAAGGGACAGATGTGCCTGAGCAGATCAACTAAGCTTTTTTAATGTTTTTAAATTATTTGTTCTGTTGTAGACCTACATTGCCTAACAAAAGAAAAATAGATTTGACTGGTATACATTCTAATTACTTATACTAAATTTAGTCAAAAGTAGTAGTTTCTTTTTCATGCATGTCTTTTGATATGTTTTTTAATGTTTTCACTCTGAACTGGAATGAAACAAGTAATTTTGATGTTTCCAAACCAGTGGCTGCTTTTGTCACAATGATATAAAATTTACAAAATAATAATTCTCTCAAAGAACAAAAAAGCAGTAGAAAAAGCACATTCAAAGAGGTATTATTGGAACTTATGACAAAGTAGGCTTAACACAAAAAATACATTTGCCAAAACCAGGTGTCCTGCCTGAAAAAAAAAAAAAAAAAAAGAAAAGAAATTTAATTTCTGGTAGCTCATCAGTCAGGAAAAGAAATAGCAACATGTAAAACATGAACAGAGAAGATAAAAGTCATTGCAATTGGGCCTCTACTCTGAGCTACCCACAATGCACCTTTTTAGATGCATCCACCAAAACCATACAGAAGCCTGATCAGAGTCATAGAGTAATGGAGCTGGATGACTGCACAGTCACTCTTGGCAGCTGAGGCCAAGTTAGACTGTTGGTATTTATGTTACAAAACAGTTTAGGAGATGGGACTTGACCATATCTTAAAGAAGGGGAAGTCTGTTGAAAACAGTGGGTAAATCCTGCAAAAAGGAGTAATGACTGGCCAGCAAAAGTGATGAAGTCACATTAACAGCCTAGAGGAAAGGATGAAGACAGGTAATGCCTGCATAGTGTGGCAGAGCAAAGTCTGAAGACTGTCTTCCCAGAAGTGAGATGATGGGTGCTAGATGAGCTGAAGAGTTCCTTGATGTGAGAACTCATTAAAATTTGGCATAGCTGCTCTCTCTACAAGCCTGTGCAACTCTAAGATACAACTAAGATGCAATTCTATATATTCTGTGGGTGGGTTGTTTGTATCAACTCATAATCAGTTACTGGAATCTCCTGAAAGTCCATATTTTGACTGCTCCTTCAGTTCTAACATTCCCAAACAACTTTCTAGTCATCATATCAGACACAAGGCTAAGTTCAATCCTTAATTACGTTTACTCTGATTAATGTAAATTGATTTTTGTGACAGTGGTTTGTATTGAGCTGAAATACTATTAATATCCAAAACTTGTACTAAAGAATCCAGTGTTGAGTTTGTCACATACCCAGCAGCATCATCTGAGCCTCAGAAATATAAAAACAGTTGATGTCATATGTGAAAAACTCCCACAATTACATTAAACACCCCTGAATTACTTTAACATCCATATTGCTGTTAGGATTTAGAAAACTTTGTCTTCCCCCCCTTAAGTATCATTTTCATAGTAATGCACAGGTTCAAAAGAACAACAAAGGGCATGGTGTTTCCTGGCATTTACTGTAAAGGTGAAATTGATATGTTTGAAATGCCACAAGTAAACACAAATACTGGGCTCAACAGGTAATGAAGTCCACACATCCCAAACTAACAAAGCTAGCATCGACTCAGAGCTTGAGCTAGATGTCTCCTGGTTACTTGCTTTAGACAGCTCTGCTTTCCCATGATCACAGAAGAACTCGGACTGTATTTTGACTCAGTATTCACATATAAAGAAAATTTATTAATTGCCCATTTTACCACACAGTGAAACGTGTGAGCTCAACACAACTGAAGACTTAGAGTCTGTTTGACACTTACCAAGTGGATGCATTGAAAAGGCACCTTCAAAACTGAGGGATTGTTTTAAGTGGTTTAAACCTATTCTCTAAACTAATTTTGTTGCTAAAAAGCTTCAGACGTTTAAAATAAAAATAACACATTTTTAGCCTGTTTGCATTTCCTATTCAAAGAGCTTGTTCATCTTTAATCTTAACTCTTTATCTCCAGAACCTTGAATGGGGGAAAGGGACAGAGACTATAGCAGAATCCTTTCCTCTATCAACAGATACATGGGAATTAGAAAATAACCCTCTGCTCATTTGCCAATAGCCTTTGCAAGTCACCTAATTAGATGATTAAGTCATTAAAGGGATATGCGCATCTGAAAAGCCTCTAGTCAGCCTCTGAAATCAGAGGAGATAAAGACAAGACTCATTTCTTTTTTCTTTTACACTGAAAAGGTAATTAATCCATTTAACTCTGCCTAGCAGTGCTTTTCTATAGTAAAAAGGAGAGACTGAAGCAGGATAGCTTTTCAGAAACACTCTTTGAAACACCAGAATGACAAATGCCTCTTTCTTTCGCAAGCCACATGAAGAGGTTAGACTTAGCCCCCAGTGGTCAAAATTATTTAGACAAGAGATCAGCAGCAGTGTGTATAATGCTGACTTTGGTATTTGGGATGTTACTACCTGATAATTTGATTTTTTTCAGCTCAAAGTGTCCCTCCAGAGCAGCATCTTAGGCTGGTAAATAAAATTCTAGAGAGAAAATTATTTAGCATAATTCACCTCCTCCTATACAGGCTTCACAGAATCAATCTTGGGTGTGTGTCACCTGCAGAATAGGGGATGACTTGCAAACAGTAACAACGATGTGCTGTGCTTCCCAGGCCTTTACTGTAAAACTGGAAGTAGTGGGTATACAGAAACATGTGCTGCCCTAGCAACTAAATAAAGCTCCACATTTCAAACGGTCAACTACACTGTGATCAGAAATGCTAAGATCTCCCTCTGTGTAAGGTTTGAGGTTTAATTTCTGTTAATACATTTTGATATTTTCAATATAACACAAATATGAAGAAATGAAGGCAAGGTCAGCAGCAAGAAACAGAGCTCAAGAAAACCTTAACCCACGATGCTGTTGTTGGGTCTTGTCAGATCAAAGAGAACTACCCGTGTTGCAATAACTCATCCACATCATTTCAGTGTTGTGACAGGATCTGAACACAGGTGTCAATGGACAGAGGTCCTATACTCTGCTTTGCAATTCACCTCTCTAGAAATAAAATTGGTGAATGAGGTAAAAAAAGAAAGATTAATCCTACGCATTTAAAACAAGAAACTTTTCCTCTCTACTTCACTACTCTCTAATTTTTCCTGTGTCTGTCTACAGAAATCCCAGCATCACTATATACCAAAAGACAATGTCAAACATGGAAAACATATTATTATATAGCTGCCTTTATTATTCTAAAATCTGACATCCCTATATCAAAACAATTTCTAGTTTTGAGTCACAGTTGGAGTAATATCTTACGTGCTCACACAGTTTTTGTACTTACAATTCTGTAAGTTAAATTAGAACATTCAGTGATTTCCACAATAATTTTTTGGAAGAGTTCAGCATTAATCTATTATTACCAGTTATTCTACTGTGTGTAACCCTGGCAGTGATTCAGTACTGTATCAAGTCCAAGGAAAAACAGAGAAATCACTCTGAAAGGTTTAGTACACATTCCAGTACATGTTTTAGTAGTGCATTTTGATTGAAGCTTTCAGTGACGTGTAACAGAGACAAACAACCTGATATATGGACAGACAATACTTTCCAGGTTTTGTGACCAGACTATTGTGATGTGCCTGCATATATGCATACTTTCTTGGGAGAGAGGGTGCAAAAAATGAATCAAAACCTTCACGAAATACTATAAATCCTTAAAAATCCATGACTTGTCTAAGAAGTCCAAATATTTCATTTAAGAGTCAATTGGCACCTTGATATCAAATAGATATACTGCCAGGATATGTTCCTTTAGGCAAAATTATTATCAGTCACCCTTCATTGACAGCAATTTAATAATAATACCAACATGAATTATTAATTTCTAACAATACTACAAATACATTGAAAATTTCTTGTCAACCCTTGCCTAGAAGGCAACAAATGAAACTTCCCCCAGATAAACTGAAATAGAGCTCTTACGCCATTATTTATCTGTGATAAATGCAAATGGATGAAAGAGCATTAACTTAGCAAATGCTCTTTATTTTATTCATTCTTCAATAGCTTTTGTTCACCTAAATCCTTCTAGTAACTTTGTTTTTTCCTTGGGTTTTATAGTACCTATATTTCATATGCACAAAAAAAAAATACCTACTTCTCACTTCCCATGGTGGAACAGTAGTTCTTTCCATTCCACACTAATCAATGAGACTGTGTATTTTGAAATCATTTTAATTTCAAATATAAAAATAGAAGTGGTCAAATGGCAAAGAAATATGTGTCTTGATGATGTCCTGGCCTGATAATTTTCTGGTTTCTTAAACTAGTTACTGGTTTTTTTCCGGTTTCTTAAAAAAATTAACTTGTACAGGAATTGCTAGATCAAAATATCAAGTAGATCAAAAGGTGGTGTGTGCTATTTTAATGGTAAGGCCCTGAATAGGCAAACACTACTCTGTATGCAAGTTAATTATAGTCTGAGAAACCAGCAAAAAAAACTCAAAACCAAAAAAAAACGAAAACAAACCAAATTATAGTCTGAGAAACCAGCAAAAAAGACTCAAAACCAAAAAAAACCGAAAACAAACCGCGAGAAACAGTTTTTAACTACCTAAGCCATTCTTTTGAATTCTAATTCAATGTATGAACATTATTTCCCTCATTATAGAAAAAAATTAAAACATATTACTTGATATCTCAGTATATCCTAGATTTGCAGTGAAGGGGAACAAAGCTGAAAAACCTAAGGATACAAACTCAGCCTTAAGCAAGAAAAAACCCCTGCCAGTGTCTTGCTTCAGTGGCCCTTGAGAAATCTGTGAATAAACATTTTTTTCTCTTATTATACACAATATTTCCTTCCTTCCCTATCACAATTTGCATTACATACTTTTGACTGAAGGCAATAGCAATGACGCCAGGAAAAGAAACACATTTCAAAGGACATCTAGATTGCAACCTCTCAGTGGCTGAAACCCTTCAAAGAAAGTGTAACTTGCAAATCTAACTAGTACCATACCATAAGGCAAGCTAGCTCAAGCTATCAGTTGAAGTAAAAATATTTGGCATTTTGCTGGAAATTTCTAGTGGCTAGGATTCCATCTGTAGTGAAGAATTATTTTTTGCCAGGATACCATAGCATATCTAGTTATTCTAACCTACTGCAGAAACATTCGTACTTGCAAACATTTCACGAAATATAATATTAGGTGCTAAATATGTACTTTTTGCATAAATTAATTGTTAAACAAATTTTTCTTTTTTTCTTTTTTTTTCTTTTTTTTTTTTTTTTTTCCAGCTGCTTCAATCAGACTTCCTATACACTAAGGGCTCCCCCTGTACACAAATTCCCACAACGCAGTCAGGTAGAGAAAAGACAATATCCAGGAGCTGAAACAGGTTTTTTGTCAGTCTGTCCAATGTTAGGTTTTAAAGTTTGTTGCCCAAAGGTCTTTTCCCAGTGCAAAACCATCAAAATACAGTCAAAACTGTAATCCTCCTGGCTGGCATAGGTCATGAGAGCAGGTTTGATCCAAGTAAGCTTTAAGTATTGCAGTTAGAGCTAAACAGGAAAGTTTAAAAGACTTTACAATGCAGAAATTATTTATTGCATTTTATTCTCCCATGACCTTTTCCAGAGTCAGTACTAGGCAAGCTTCAGGTCAAGTTGTGCAGAAGCCTAAAGTGTTAGTACCCCACTGGTTTGTTCTTCCCTAACAACAAAGTCAGCAAAGGAGCTAAGCTGACTGAGCAAGCTTGGCTGCTTAGCATCA
>NW_008667610.1:120111-120664 GCF_000695815.1 Acanthisitta chloris | reverse complement strand
TGATGCAGCTGAGGTGCAGACACATGTTCCCATTTTGTAGTGGTGGCAGTACCCTTCCAGATGTAGAATTCAACTAGGGACTCAAACCTGATGCCTATAAACTAATTACAGGTCTTCTTTCAATGTCATAACAGACATCCTCAAGTTAACAAAATGGTCTTGTGAAGAAATTTTCAGACTTCGTAGCACCTTCCTAAAAAGCACTGAATTTCAGTATTATATCATCACTTTGAAGTCAGTTGGATAATTCTCACAGAAGGTCAAATGCGCAAATTGGAGACTTGCCAGGATTTATTTTAGGTATTTATGCATTAAGAAACAGGGTTAGCAATACCTGCTTTCCAAGACATCATTTTGCTCTTTGGATTGCACAGGATATAATAAAATAATGAATGCAAAAACACAGGTGGTTTCTATCACAGGATTTATCCCTGCTCAATTCAACCTTGTTTTGCTCTTCAGACAAAGTGATAACTTGAAGAGAAATGACCAGAGGTTTTTCAAGCACAGTAATGCCATCTCAAACAATCCTCTATCAGACCTTAGCATACCC
>NW_008667610.1:85386-120101 GCF_000695815.1 Acanthisitta chloris | reverse complement strand
AGCAGGAGGCTTCCAATATGACAACTGATCTACTAGACTTCCTACTGAACAAGCTAGGGCTTTATATTGGATAAGCCACTTTAAAGGTAGCTGTGAGGAGCCTGCCAGCCATGAGCTGCATGCAGATGAAAGTGAATAATGCAACATGCAGCATGCAGCAATATTCTGCCAGTACTGATTCCATCTACACAACAAATACTCATCATGCGCACATAGACGGCAGCTGAATCAATTATAATCTTTCAAGAAGGGTAAAAACAAAGACCGATGTTTTCAAAGCAAATGTCACCCAAACAGTTAAAAAAGACAAAAGCCAGATAAAAAATATGAACAGAAAAGATCTCTTGATTGCTCTTCTCATTGTAAACTGCACTGTGAGGATTTTTTCTCCTGTTTGAAGGGTCAGAATAACAAGTCTGAAGTAAAAACCTTGTTTACGTTTTCATCGTTGAAAGGATCTACTCTTGGAAAGAAAAGAGCTGATAATATTTTAACATGTAGGTATCAAACTAACAATGCCACTCACTATCAGAAAGTAAAATACGTTTGGAGCATGCTATTTTCAAACTTTCTTGCCCTAAAGAATAACAAGCTATCTAGTGAAACTAGGGAAAGTAAATACAAAATAATAAAACCACAGAAATGTCAGATGACTTCTTCCTGGTGGAGAAAAATAATGCACTAACCCACCTTTACTGATTTTCTCTTATTTCTGAAATGCAAGTTTCTTCAACATATAGCAGCAGTACAGCTTCTACCACTTAAATACATTTAATAATTGAGACACAGAATACACATGCAAAATATGTATTTAATCTATGCTCTCAGTAAAGAAAACAGGTACGGAATGCACAAACATCTAAGACCTGCCAAATTAAAACTATGAGATACACCTTGAGACTCACCAACTTTTTATTATGCAGCATTTTAAGTGGTGCTGCAAACTGCTTATATCTAAGGAAAAAAATAAATCTATGTTTTATCTTCAAGTCTTAATTCTTCCTTTCCTATATAGATTAAAACAAGCAAGCAGACACATATGCCAAAACATAATCAAATAATTAACTCAGTTCACACCTTCTACTCATTCCCTGCTCCCAAAGCAGTTTCTGCAGCAGCCAATAGCACCCCCTTTGGCTCCTGGAATGAACTAAGAAGGTGCCCCTTCAGAAGGAACCAAGACTGCATCCGGGTTAGTGGTTATTTGAAGGTCTTGTGCCCCACTGTGGTCATGTCTATCTTAGATCAAAAGAAAATATATCGTAGTCCTGTTTAAATACTGTTAGTTACGAATTTTATTCAGTGTGGGACTGAAGTAGTCAAGTTGATGTTTGAGTGCAGTATTTATAGGCTGTCAATCAACCTTTATGCAATTCTGATCTAAATAAAAGATGCCAAAATCTACAAGTAATATTCCGTTATTATCACCATTATTATGCATTAAGTTTATTGATGAGACAGGGAAGGTATGTATGTCCTTTTCACAGTTTAATACAAGGCTGAACAAAGTCAAATTTTAACACTACACTTAGTTAAGGATGAAATATTGCATTGCAGTGAGAAAAAAAACAGAAGTCAGGCAAGTTTGAACTCTTTTCCACCAAACACTTCCTTTCTTTGCAAAAGCAGTTTCATGATGTCCAGATATGTCTAAAAAATCATACCACAAATTGAAATAGTTGTTTTTCTCAGTTTCAGTGAGATTTCTGGAGTCTATCAGACAGGCTATGTCTGTAAATCTTAGTCTTACAACATGAAAAATAAAAAATAAGTCATAAAGAAGACTAGAGCAGACATGCATTTTGAAAAGTTCCTTTCATTATGCTGTTTTCCTCTGATCTTCATTATATTTGCTTACATCTTAACAAAAGTCACAGAAATAAATAAAGTAATATGAATTCATGATGAAGAAGTGGAGGGAAATGAGTGAATTTTGCTGTTGCTGTTCACAACTGCAAAGAACAGCAGTCTTTCCTCCCTATTCAGTGCCTCTCTAGAATGGAAAAATCTGTCTCTAATTTTCCATCTACCTTCAGCGGTAGATTAGAAAACATTCCCAAGTGGAATTGTAAATCTTTGACCGCACTCCTTAAGAAAGCTAAGATTTTTGGTTTCTTTCAAAAATGAGTTACCCCAGTTTATAGTGAAGAGGATTGATTTTGTCACATTCAAGTATGTGCTTAATCTGAGGTATTTATAGATTGCATAACAGGAATTAGCAAATTTCAAAATAATTATGAGCATGAGTTCCTAAATGAATCAATCAAAAGCTGAGCTTCATGAAATGATTTTGTAGGCTATACCTTGCTAGCACTGCCAAAAGGCTGCTTCTTTTCTCAAAGGCATCACACACTCTCACACACTCCCCTTCCAGCAGAAAATTATAAGATTTGCTTGCACACAACGAAGGGTCACTGTGCAATTTCCTTTTACTATAATTTGAAATCCCACAAATATAATTTCTCATCATACTCTAGGGAACATAACAGTTTTGGCAAAATCCAAAGAATAAGTAGAGCTGAAAAAAAAAGGGAAAACAACCCCACATTAATTTCTGCAAAGTGTTTTAATGTTTTCTCTTGAAAAGACAGGAATTATCACAAGGCCAGGATGAGATATTTATTCTTTAATGCAAGAAACCAAGTTGTACAAATAAACACCCCAGGAATATTTTTGGTCAAAATGTTTATTTGATATTATTCACAAACCTATATATTTAACATATTTTGGAATCATACCTTCCACAGATTAAATTCTTTTTGCTTGTTTACTGAAGCAGGAGAATTACATAGCGATTTTAAAAATCAGGTTATCACTATATCTAGAATTTAAAAATACCGATTCATAAGAAGATTTATATTGCATTTACAATCTTATTTGTAAGTCTGTTACCTATTTTTGATTGTATGTCCTGAAAGACCTAAATAATATGTTTCAAAAACACTTTTCAATCAGAAGTTGTTAGTTCTAAATGATTTCCAAATAAAGAGTCAAGAGTCCGCTAGTTATCCTAGGATAGGATGCTGTAACTCAACTATTTTTAGTAAGAATATCACTTTAGAATTCTCCTGGGCAAGAGGGCTACTTTGAGTTGGTTATCTAGCAGAAACTGCATTTTCAGAAGGTTAAAAGAGACAGAAGGTACAATCAGCAAATATGGCCAAGTATTAAACTGGAGGACTGGCTGTGCTGTTCATATTTCTTGTGCTTCTTAAAAGCAAAAGAAAGGTCATGTGACCAAGTCAAATATTTGTGGCTCTATATGTGCCGGGCATCTTGTGTCTTCGAACACATAGGAGAGCTTTAGAAAACAGTGGTGTTCATTAGAATAACCTGTCCAACTCATGCTGTGGGGCATGAAGTAGTTTCTGTGTGTTAGGGCCATAGTACTGTTTCTGGAAAAATTCATCGTGCATTTTTCCCCAATATACACTACATACAATGTAAAAAAGTGTGATCCGTGTCCAACTGATGGGAAGGGAAATCTCTATGGTCTCTCCCTCCTGTCCTGGCCTCTTCAGCAGTTAAAAGTGCGAACACACTGCAACTTCATTCCTAGCTATTTGTGAGTTTCTTACTAAAAGCATCAGAAAAATCAAAAGGATTGCTGTATGGTTAGGTTGCGATACAAAGAAATGCACCAAGAAACTAAAACTGAAAGCATGTCCAGAACAGATATCTCTGATATCATAATCATGAGTACCAGGTGAGCACATGGTCATCTTGCTTGCTTTAGGATCCTCTGAATCCATGCATATTTTGTGCTCATTCCTAAAGTAGGATTGATGTTCATTATACGTACCTTTTTGCTTTGTAATGGTGCTGAAAGTATCTGCAATAATGAAATTGTCAGTCATTCTTGCTGACAATTGCTTAAAATAGAAGTTGACATGGACTTCTGGCAAGTAGGCTAGGCAATAATCTTTCCTGTCAATTTGTGAGACCTTTCAGGCACCAAAACTTTTCCTGCAGTTTCTTCGCATCATTGATTCTTACATATAGCATGCAAGAAAACAAGGAGGATTTCTAACTATTCCATCCAGAACTGTTCTGTCCAGAAACTCTGTCTTTGGAGGAAGACTGAAATGCTAATGACACATATTATCTTTATTTGTATTTATCATGCTTCCTCTAACCCTTGTGATTTGCTTTGTTCATTGCATCTCCTGCGAGGAATACCAGTTCCTGTTACCTCAGGGTTCTCCTTGCTCAATAATTTTTGTAGTATCTTGAGCTGTTTTGTGTTTACAATAGTAAATCTCTCCAGTAACCCCCAAAACTTTGCAAAAACATGCTTCAGAGCTGAAGTTTAGGACAACAAAAAACTACCATAAGCCTGTATGTGAGAACTGAAAGCAAAGCCAACAATAATGACAAACAGCTTCACAGTAATATGATACCAATATTTTTCTTGATGCAATCACATATAACCTCTGGATCCTAGAATTATGTTCCATTTCCGTTACTCCTGCTTTACATCTTTGTATGGGACAGTTAGTCAATGAACTATAAACCATTAAAATGATAGATAGTCAAACATTTGGGAAATGGATGGCATCTCATGCTACACAGTGAAGATGACTGATCTTTCTGCAAAGTTCCAGGAGTTCCCAAGTACTTTTGGACCTAATTTGGACTCTTTAAATGTTGGAGGTATGTCATGAAAATTCTAAACTTCTGTTTCCTTTCAGCATCCCTTCTTGCTTCAGATTAATGTAGGATAGGACTGCCAAAAATAAGTAAGATGCGTTTTCCTCTCGCCACACCTCAGTCAATACATCAACATCCTCTACTGTGTTCTTTCTTTCCTAAATGATCTTGAGACTTTTTTTGTGCTTTTTTGGGGCTATGGCTGAGCTCCGAACTGGTCTTTTTGCAGAAAATATTTTCTCCTGATGTGTTTCAGGGTGACACAGTATGTTTCACCCTGCCCACAATTGCATCAGACAGAGCACTGCAAAACAGGAAAGTGGAGAAGAGCACTATATATCTCAGGATGAGCAACAGTTTCATTTCCAAGAAGACGAATCAGTGTTTAAAAAACCCTCCCTGAAGGGAGAAACTCTGTCTTTGTTCTCCTGGATACAGGAAAGAAAACAGTGCTGGTGTATAAGCCATGCCTCACTTGGAGGCCACTCTGCCCTCTAAAGACTCTCTCTGCAATGCAGCGTGTCTGACCACAATCACAACCTCTCCTCATACGCTCCAGTAAAAATGTGGACCCACTTATGGGATGCTGTGGTATATGACACAGACAGTTTTAGAAATGCAGGATAAAATACTCAGAGCTCCCTTTTCATGCCTTCTTCCTTTGCAACATGTTTGCTTTAGTAGCAGGCAGAGTACAGAAGGATGGCAGATCAGATACGAGAGCCAGGTGATCCCCTGGCTGATGAGGGGGTTTGCGTTGTCATTGCAGACACCAGTGAGTGAATGAATGCCTGGCATTTCAGAAAGAAGCCTGACTCTTACTTCCTTTCCTTGCATTTGAAGGAACTTCACGATATTTGACAGGTCTTAAAACTGTGCATATCTGCTGCCATGTAAGAAGCTTGCCTCTAATTTAGAAAGGTACAGTAGATAAATATTACCGCACTAGGGTTTACTAAAAGTCTTTCTTAAATCAACAGCTATGCAGTGTAGTTAGAACTATATGCATGCAGAGCAATTTTAGGCTTTTTGACATCTTCACAAAGCCAGTGGCGGATACCCATTTTCAGACTCTGAGAATGATTACATGATAACTTGGCAGGCCAAGATGACAGTATGCAGCTGGTAAGCTGTTTCTAGCTGTCATAATAGGTAGTTTTTGAAAAGGTAAAAACAAAGGCTTGCTTTAATGAGGCCTATAGCAGCAGCAAACTGAAGTTATAAACACATTTGCTGCTATTTTGAAATTTTCAGTGAACTTTTTTCTTACTTCGCATTCCTTTTTTAAACACATTTTGCTGTCTTCCTTTATAACTTCAGCCACTGCTGTGTGCCGTCTTGTGTAAAACTTGCTGGGAGAGATTTAAGGGTTATTTTTTGTTTGTTTGTTTTTGGGGTGTTCTTTTTTATCTTTATCCCATGTCTCCTTTGAATTTTTCCTTGAAGAAAGAGACTGTTTCCTCTAAATACAACCATTTGGTTGAGTGTAAAAGTGTTAATTGGGGCATTTATTTACTCTGCCGAATTAAATTCCACAGTGATTCTACACAGAGCTTCAGCAAATCCAGTATTTTTTCTTCTGAAAGCCTATGCAGGTGGCGTCAGTACTGGATATTCTGTTTACAAATCATTAATGAAGTGATTGTGGCTTTTTTCATTTGCTCACACTTTTGAACTGCTCACAGCGACACATTCCTAAATAGGGAACACAAGAGTAGAGAGAAGCACACAATAGCCTTATTATGGGGGCCACACAAACACTGGTAGTGCTGAGGGTTTATATTAACCCAATCAATTAAAGATGTACGGAAAGAGTTCAGCTAGTAGGGAACTGGGAAAAAACGGTACACAGCAATGAGTTGCTAGGCATGCTAATCTGGACTCTGAAATTTTCGCTTAGCGCTGTATCTGAGCTTTCTTCCTGCACAATAAAAGGTCCTTTTCAAAGCTGAGAGTCCTTAGCAGTGCAACCATTGGAAGTCACTGCATTCTCTGAATGAAATAAATGCCTTGCTTTAATTTCTATAAGGCTTGTGTAAATTTCCTTCAGTACTAAACCATTAGAATTCTGAAGGAAAAATGCATATATTAGGCTATACTGTATCCCTATTGTGCGCTAAACATCAACTCATGCTACTGATATGGAGTTTAAAAGCTTAAATAAAGTGCAGAGCTCCTGCTGAGCAAACAAGCTGAACTGGCCCAATGAAGTAACCTTTTTGTTAAGAATTCTCATTTGAATAAACAGCATGGTAGAACTGCTGAATGCAGATGGCTTAAGTGTTCGGGTTCTTCTAGAAGAAATAAGTCTTAGTAGTTTTACTCTTTCATGAACTAAATCATATTTTACAAAGGACAAGTACCCCAATTTCTCACAGGCTGTATGGCAGAAATGAAAGGAGTTAGTAGCCAACTGGTTCATCTTGAAGGCTGCATCAAGGCAAAACAAATACACAGATTTTATTCTGTAATGGTCCTGTTGCATGTTTGTGCAAACATGCATACAGACATGCATACAGAAAGATGTGACAAAAAAGAACTTAGATTTTCCATTATTTTTCTGTTCTGCATTTATTTGTGATTTGGACGCAGCATCAAGAGCTATGAAAGACTCAAGACAGCACAAAATCTGTTTTAACACAGACACCTTGCTTCAACTTCTATTGCGTTCCCTGTCTTTTGCTAGGTAGATATTTTCCTTCCTGTCAGCAGAACACTGGTCCTGTTTGCCTCCTTCATCTTTGAAAGCAAGCAGGTCATGGGAAACTCTACTGATCATGCAAAGAGCTCATAGTGCTACCTCAAATGGTATATAACAACTGAGAGATACAAACATTAATCTGGGGTACTATTTAATGGGATATCATTGTGAAAATGGAATTGAGATTTGACTGCTCTCAGCTGTCCAATAGATACTTCATTCTCTGCATCTTTTATAGGAGGTGAATAAGCTATTAACTGCCATGTGAAGCATCAAGCAGCTATTTCTACAGGCTTTTCCCCTCCTATACTCCAAGAACTGCATTGGGTTTATTTATTATTGTTGGTTATCTGACAAACATGAAAGACTAGGGAGGGGGAAACGATATAAACATCTGTGAAAAACCTATCTTTGAAAGGGTCTGTTTGCTGAATACAGGCAATGTCTTGCATTGAAAAAAAATGGGAATTGTCAAAAGTTGGGAAGAAGAGAGGGAAAATTGTCAAAAGTCAATCAGGTAGTCTGAGAAAATACTGTCCAATGATCAACATCTGTAAAACAAGACATATACATGTTGGAAAAGAAGAATGGGCACAGTACACAAAAACTCTGAAGACAGAACTGTCCTCTTGCTATTTTGGTGCCATTTGTAAAGGTGAGGTAAATTTCCATCATGTATAATTGCACTAATCTATCTTTAATTAGTATTTTTCTGCTGATCTTATAAGGCTTTAAATAGTTCTGTAGTTCTATGTATTTGAAGTTTAACCCTGGTCAGAAATGAAGTATCATGTAGCCACTTGTTCACTCCCCCTCCAGTGGGATCAGAGAGAGAACTGGAAAAGTGAGAAAACTCACAAGTTGAAATAAAGACTGTGTAATAGGGAAAAAAGCCGTGCACAAGCAAAGCAAAACACAGAATTCATTTGCTGCTTCCCATGGGCAGGCAGGTATTCATACATCTCCAGGAAAGCAGGGCTTCACTTGGGAAGGCAAATACCATCACTCCAAATGTCTACCCACTTTCTCCTTCTTCCCCTCACTTTATATACTGCACACAATGACATAAGCTATGGAATATCCTTTTGGTCAGTAGGGGCCACCTGTATACCTTCCATTAGACCAGGCTCCTGAAAGTCCCACCCAATTTGGCCTTTTTTTCAGAAACATAGCCATGCCAGAGAGGATGGACTGCTGTTAACACAACCAAGGCTTGTCAAAATGAGGTCTGTGTCAGGGGATAAAAGACTTCACTCAATTAAGAATATATAAAAACTTTTGAGAACAACAAACTGTGTAGAGGCTGATGAACGAAGTGTTTCTCTTTCAAACCTAGTGACATAAATGATAGGAAATAAGACACATTAAACTGTGTTATGCATTATTGCTGATTAAAAACATTTATGGACCTTATTAAGGTCTGCTAACTGATTGTAGACAACAGCCTCTCCAGACTTCACATCTCTCTACAGGGTGCACAGCATTCATCAGATGAATAAACGTCGCTAGAGCAACAGCAGCAGGCTGGTCAACTTAGTGAGGTAAGCTTTAAACTGAAGGACTTGGGGAGCATGGTCCAACATGACAATGCTCATGCCACTGCAGCTAACGGAGGAACAAGCCAATGCTCCTTAGCTGCCTCCCAAGATGAGAACACGGAAACCAGCCAATCTTAAATGTATGTATACCAGTGCACACCGGCTGAGGAACAAACAGGAGGAACTGGAGTTCTTCGGCCTGCCAGAAAGTTCTGATGTCATATGAATGACTGAAACACAGTGGAACAACCCACATGGCTTGGAGAATCACAATGGATGGATATAGGCCGATTTGTAAAGGCAGACAGTGAAGAAGAGGAGAAGAAGTTGCACTCTGTATTAAGGGAAAACATGTATAAGTCAACTATAGTTGACTCCAGTTGATTCCACAGGGGGTCACAATCAATGTCACCTCAAGTCTGAATCCATTCAAAATCAGAAGCATAATGGCTTAACTCTAATAACATGCTCAGACATTTCATGTAATTAAAAGAAATCTGGGAAATGGCTAAAATAAGGTCAAAGTTTCTGATACTAAGCCTAATTGGAGGGAAAGGAGCGCCTATTGTATATCACTCATTAAAAAAAACTAGCAAGAAGGAAGCAGGGCTTGATTTTGAGGCTCAAGATGTGGGTGCTGGATATTTCTTGTTCTAAGGGATGCTTTGATTGGACTGAGTCATCCAGAAGGTCCTACGTGACATGCCCTGGAGCTTTGAAATGCTAGACATCTCCTTTTATGTGAAAATTATGATTCTGCTGTCATCTTTTCCTGTTATATATCTTTTTCCTACTCTTCTTCCTGACCTCTATTTCTTTTTGCTTTCTGCTTTCTAAATATATCCCTGTCTTGTGATACTACCATGACCAAAAGGACACTGAAGTGGTCTGGCCATGCAAACAGAGAAGGAAGCTTTCAGATGTCAGTCTCAAGGAATGAAATACAAAATGCCACTCGGGAGACAAAGGTCATCTTTTGGAAGATTTCCCATACTGATATATACAGCCAGAGAACTGTGTGACAGCAGAATTCTTAGGCAGGGCAAACATTTCTTCTCTCTGGTAAGAATTATTCACTGTTTGTTGCCTGTGTCTAGAGGGCTATCAATTCCTTGTTGTGCACAATTCTGTATTCCTCGCCACTCAATGACACCTCAAATTTCTAATTCTTTCCCCGTTGCTCTTTCAAAGACATCTACTACCCCTTTCCATCAGGCCCTTTGCTGATACATAATGCTAGAGCATTTATCCAACAGGAACTGTACGCAAAGTAGAATAAATCAACAACTCCTTCAATAATAATAGACTTTACATAGCCTCTTGATATAAACCGAACTGTATTCATGTACTGCAGAACACGGGAAAAGTGAAATATTATTACAATGCTATTATTATTGTTAAAGAAAAAAAAAAGAAAAGGTTTAATCTTAAATATTGTAACATGCAAAAATGGAAAAAATTTGCAAAGGCATTATCCGTTATTAATTAACACATATAAAACATCCTGCAGTAAAGGTTCAGTTCAAAGTTTCTTCCAACCCTGATGATTCTATGACTTACAGACTTCCATGCCACCTTAACCTGGAATAAATTTTTGAAAGTGACATCAAAATAATTGATAATCAAAGTCATCTGACAAAGTGGCCAGGCCTGTTGTGAGCAGGGTCAGATATCAAAGCAAAAAAATTAAACACTTCACAAATCTGGAACTATTGCTATTACATTCACAAAAAATGTCTCCAGGATAACTCCCTGCCTCTTCCTACCCAGAAAGAGTTTTAACAGGAGAAGGAATGGAGTATCTAATCTTTCCACAATCATTACTGTGAAGACATTTTGCCATATGATTTGCATTGAGATCCGGAAAGGGCTCATTACAAATCTCTAAGCAAGGAAAAACAGAGTCTATTACAGATTGAAAACTCTGACTTGTTCTGGAGACTGTGGACAATTTGAAGAGATCCATATGATAAGCAGGATATCATTCTTTCACCTGTGAATGAAATGAAACACCTTCTTCAGTACTGATTGCAGTCTACCAGCAGGATAACAGAGAATCTGTTGACAAATTAAAAGCAGTTTGAAGATAAGCATGAAAATGTGAGGACATAAAGAAAGCCTATGCCTAATAAAAGTTTAGATATTGTGGAAATTCAAGTTAAAATGGTAAGATAAAACTTCCTTGTTTAGATTTTAGGTCAACAAAGATTCAGATCACTGATTTATTGAAAAATAATTAATTACTTTGAGCTCTATTGAAATAATTATTACAATGTGTTGCAGGACAAAAGAAAGAATTTTTTTCCACTGTAGCAGAGAAATTATGTCTGGGAAAGATCAAAAGTAACTTTCCTCTCTCTGTTTGATTTCATGATGTGAAGCAAGGAGGCTCATTGAACTTTGTCTCAGGAGGAAGAGACAAAAAAATGAACAGGTACAGATGGAAATTCAGGAATGTGACAATGGAAAATGGCAGTTTATCTGGACACATGATTTTTTCTTGACTCCTGGTAAAAGCTTGCATTGGTAATGGAATTCTATCAAAGGAGTATAAGGGAGGATTAAACCAATTATTTAGGTAAATAACAAAGATCAAAACCTAAATTACTTTTAATAAGAAACTTTTTTTTCTAACTGTCATGTTATTCATGTGTTGTGGCAAAGAGGATATTGCAGTGACCCTTGGAATAATTTATCCAATGAGAAAATAGAAAAAAAAAAAGACTTGAAGTTGGATGAGCAACAGTTCATTAAATATTAAAACCTAAGTTAGTCTCCCAGCCAACCTGGCAGAAGTCCCATTACTTTGCATACATGCAGCTCAGTTTCACCAAGATCTCAGACCTGAGAAGCAATGCTATCAGCCTTTCTGGTGTACCACTTTACCTGCACAGTGACACACATTTAAAAGTTCCTTCCTATATTTGTCCTTGAAACTTCTCAGCCAAAAATGAAGTGGCCTTTAATATAAAACTTGCTCTGGCTGACATGTGCTGCCTGGTATGAAACTAAGGACTTCACTTTCCACCACATCTTTTCTGTTTCTGAAAACTCTGTCACTTGTTACCAAGCATCCCATAACTGTGTCTCAAACAAAGATTACACTGATATTTCTGTCCAGCTACATGTCCTGCAGGGCTGTTCTGCAGTCCTCCGATCAGTAAAAATGTAATAACATTTTCACATAGTCAATATTTAATTCTGTAAATGCAAGTGGTAGTTGTAATCTAGGTTATTAACCACACAGTGATTTATGAGGGAGGGCAGACAGTGGAGGGGTGCAGAGCACTAGGAAGGTCCTCTGGTGACAATAAAAAAGTTATAAATTTCATAGCTCTGCCTGAGAAATGTATTTATATCCTATATTAAGAATAGCTTTTTATAAATTTTAATGATCCATGTTATTAATGGTGCTGTCATCATTACTGCCCGTGCAAGACTGAAGTCCTTTTTTCCCTCTTATACTTTTCCATCAGCTGAAGGTCTTATAGTTTTTAAAAAGCTCTTATTAGCAGTTTGCCAAAAAATCTTTGAGAGTTATAAGTCTATCTTTGTTTCATTGGACTGCAAAGACTGCAAGGAATATTTTGCATAAAGTTTTACAGCCAAGGTAAAGGTTGGGCTAATTGGACAGAAAACAATTGCTTCTCTATCATGTTTACAAAGCCTAAGTCAATACATAGGAATAAAAGTAGCACCATATCAAAAAGAGGAATTTATACATGAAGATTGTTCTTAAATAGTGTAGCATACACTGTTGGGTAACTATTAGATAGACAGTTATATATCAAAAATCTGATATAAATATGTATGGTACCATGGACTCCATTACAGTGAAAGACAGCAGTAGTATTTAAATTTTTTTAAAAAAAACCCAAACATTTTTACTTGCTTTAGAATGTTTTGTCACACTTAGCCAAGTTTGTTGAGGGAAGGGAGTCTATGGCACTGCCTGATATTTTAACATTTTTCCCATTTATCTAATCTTCATACATGAATATTAGAAAGAAACACAAAAAAAAAAGAAGTTCAGGAATGGATCAAGCGATAAAAGGAAAAGAAAACATAGCAGAAGTAGCACCGTTTCAATTCTGAGCATTTCTCATTATCCACTTCTAAAAGCAGAAACAGACTCCTGAAGGATTCTCCTGCTTTACCTCCCCCAAGGATGGAGGCTGTAGAGCCTTCTGACAGTTTTACGTCAGAAGGCTCTACAGTAGCCAGGGTCCTTCCCACTGTCAGTGGCTAGTAATAAAAATGGTACACAAACATCTGATCTGTGGACAACAAAGGAAGGGGTACAGTTCTGGCTGAAAGGTTTAGTAGGGAAGAAACACAGACTTATACAACTGTGTATGTAAGTCATATAGATTCTCTGACTTACAAGCATAGGTATTTTTAATCATGAAACCATAAAAGTAAGCCAGAGTCTTATGGACTATCAGGCACTCTTGATGCTTTGGTGATTGCAGCTGTACACTTCAGACAGGCATATTAAAGAAGATACATGAGTTGGAACAAGGTCCTGTGGTATCATATGCCTGCTGTTTAATTTTAAAATATTCACCAAAAATGGAACAACAAACACTACCATTGCAATCTCCAAACAAATGTAAGTACCTGCTATTTTACAGGTATTAGTATCGATTTTTTTTCAAGCATGAAAACAAATTTGCAACACTGAGCCACTATTTTCCACAATTATTCTTCTTTGAAAACAGGTTTTTTATCATCTTTTGTCTTCTTTATTTTTATACCACCTCTGCTTCAAGTTGATACAGTAAAAGTGATTTTTCCCCTTGTCATTCAACTACTTATTTCTGGGATAGGAAACATGAATATTGCTTGTTAGTAAAGTCAACATTACACAGCAAATACTGAATTTCACATTTGTAGTTCAACTTGAACCATTTGCTCACTCAGTACCTATGAGTCATAGGTTAAAAAACAATCTTTTCCTATTATACTTCTATCTCACATTGGCTTCAAGTGTTAGATGCTCATCCTAATCCAAGGTAAACCCTGAGCAGAAAATATAAGTGCCAATCAATCTGAATGTAGAAGAGGAGTAAGGAGTAAGACAATGAGATTTCAATGAAGACAGAACAGAAACTTTAAAGACCACAACAGTAAAGCAAACAAATGTTCCATTAATTAAATGCAAACAAAGTTCCATTATACAGAATTCCCGAAGAGTATTAGAGGCTTACTCCAAATTTGCTTCCATAAGAGAGAAGTTTCAATGCCGCTCCTAATCTGAGAAAAAAAACAACCTCCCTAGTGCTAAAAGAAAATTCAGTATTCGTGCAACCTAGTTCTCTTCCTTTCTTAAGCAAATTCTGCTAACTACATCACGCCATATTCCTATAAACTCATAAAGAAATTCTTTGAAATGCAATTGCATTTGCATTCACTAGAAACTCCTCTTAATGAAATCAGCTATTAAGCCAAAAGAACAAAAAGTGTAATTCATTTTAACAATTATTTTTGTAAGATTAATTTTTTTTTACAAATAGGACTTGCACAACACTACATATATGTTAATACTTATCTGAATTTCTGATGATTGTTTACAGTAATGTCACAGGGATGTTGAATAATATTTGGGGAAAACGGAACAATACTGATAGTTAATGATTACTGTGTCACATGCAGGATGCTTCACCTCATAGCATCTGTCTCTGCAAGATTAAGTAGGAGACAGACTATGAATTACTAAGGAATAAGTGTGTAGGAATGCTTTTTAAAATTAAATCTTTTACAAAAAAACTTTGCCTAAACCTCCAGAAGTAGGAAATTCAATGGTTCTTAAGCAAAGGTAACAGAATTTGACATCAGTCTGGCTTAGAAAAAAACCCTATTTTGTTCTTCACAATAAGTTGCTTTCAGAACATAACACTATGCAATGTAAGAATGCTAAATAGTGCTTTTCTGGTTCATGAATGGAAAAGTTTTTATTCAAGGTGATTACAGAGTACTCTATTGATTTAAATAGTGGGTATTTAACTTTGCTTTAAACTACTAAAAACCAAGAGGTTTTCCCTCCAGGTAGCAGCATGATCTCAGAATGTAAATGTACAGTTCTAGGACATCTGCATTAACTCACAGAGCCTGCTATCTTATTTTTAGAAGTAAGTAGGTAAAAGAACAAATATCATAGGTCTAAAGGTAGTGTGCTACTGCCACTTATTCTGAAGGCAAATAAAGCAAAGCAAGGCAGGAGCAATGATTCAGCAAAGAAAACAGGAATGCATCTTTGTGGAAACAGTTTGCTCCATCTGACTTTTGCATTTCAGTTAACTGAAAGTAAAACAGAAAATGTGATACTGATTCATACACATGTGAAAGTTGAGGGGGGTATAGAAGCAAAGGGAAAAGCAATTTCTCAGTTGTAACAACATATGAAGATATTCTAGAAAGAAAGCATCAAAATGAAAAAAAATGTCAGGGAAACTCACTGTAATTCTAGAAGCCCTCTTTGAAAGCTTTCAGTAGCATTTTTAGAAGCAAGCCTAGGCATATTCACAGTCTCAGGGAGTGGCAGAAGGCTTCCTATTTGGCAAAGTAAAGAAGAAAAAACTATGACCAGCAAAAGCTGGTTTTCTTACTGAGAAGCTGCTGAAAGAGCATACTGGGAATCATCAAGGAGAGTGTGACGAGTCCATTTAAGGAGCCTTCTGAGAAAGAGTTGAGTATCTGATACTCAAAGCCATAACCCTTCTTTCCAGCCAGCCTGGTTCTCACAAAGCATAGGCATCCGAGGAGGTTGGAGGCCCACTCTCTTGCAACAGCGTCTTGTTTACAACAGGGGTTCCTAAACATGCTGGTATGCTGTAAACTAGGTTTCTTGGTGCTCATTGCATCCCTTATCAAACTTGAGTTTCAAACACTTTTGCAGCCCTGATGCACAGCCTTGTAGTTATATGTGTATGTATATGTTCATGGCCTTGTAACCAAAGGACCACATCTGAAGGGCCTCTGGCAGAGGACCCACCCAGGCCATAAAAGACTTTCCCTGAGCATTATTATAACCACCAGGTTGGTTATACATACTGTGTTCCTTGATGGGGATACTCTCTGTTCCATCTCACACTGATTCCCCTTTTTTCCAACAAAGATTTTATGTCTCTTCTACTGATTCCTCAAAAACTATTATTCACTTGGTTATTCATTTACTTTTTGCTTCTACTAATGGAGTCTGAAACAGTGAGGAATATGACTTCATGTGGTCTACCCTTGCAGAGGAATGCTGTCTCACAGCTCTCTTATGTGGATTAGAACAAACTGATCTACTCAACTAGGACTCTGAAAGTCTCACTGAAATCTTGCTTTAGCTCTCAACCTTGCAATCTTCCAAGTTCTAATCTGTCCTGCCCTCCTGTATCTTTTCACCTCACTTCCCTTCAGTCTCCTTTTCTTTTTCTTTACTTTATTCTTCCTACTGTTTCTCTCTACACTGTACTGTCCTAACAGAAATGGAAACAAGAAGTCTTTTCACATTTGTCAAATGACTTGTTTGCTGTGGTTTTCTTTCATTTTATCTGCTTTTCTTTCCAGATAACCAATATTTTTCTGCAAGGAATATGTCTATGTTAGTTAAGAAAGCAGTTACACTATTTAGGGTACAACCTAAATCATCTTTTTGAAAAAATGTTACAGTTACATATATATATAGACATATGCAAATACATATTTTCAAGACCCGAAGGCCCTTCCTTTATTTATGAGAATGAAAATCTGGGGTAACTTCCAAAAACTACACAAGAAATAAATGAAAAGTGCCAGATCTCACATTGGCAAGTGAAAAAGGGCAGCTACAAATCCTTATCCTCCCATTAAAATGATGGAGGAGTTTCAAGAACAACTGGAGTGAATTAACTCATACATGCTGAGGGCTGGGATGAATGAGTACATTTTATTGTTAATTTAATGGTTTGGAGTTTTTGTTTTCTTTTAAATAAGTAACTGGAAAGAATAGTGCAAATTACAAATATAAGAAAGGACTGCATTAATAAAAGATAAAAGATCTGGAAATGAAAAAGGCAGCCTGACCACAAAAACCTTGTGGTGATCCAGAAGCAACCAGTAGAATCTGTGATGTATCTCCCTTTGACTTTGGTGGGACACTTACAAAATTCCAAGAAGCATAAAATGGAAAACATTTTAAAACAGCTAGTGGGCAAACAAACACATCAACTGTGTGCTCCACCTACTATCATCAACTTCTTTCTCCGCACTTCTTGCTGAAATCCATTTAAGTCCCAGTTCAGCAAATACATGCTTAACATTCTGCAACTACTGAGATCCACTGTCTGAAATGCTGTATTTTCATATAAAATAAATTATTCATAGTAAAAGAAAGATCAGGACTTGCAGCTATAAGCTCTTTACAGCAGAAATTTTAAATAGCAACCCAACCCTTGAAAATCTGTATTGACTCAAAGAGTGAGACTAGGATAACTCCTTCAAATTTCATTTCTACAATTTGTAAGTCCTTCTTCATCCTAAGATGTATTTTATAAACAAAATAGCAATGATAAAAAATGGCTTTTGTGGGGTGTTTAACATCTTTTCTCTAATACCACTCTACGCAGCTTCCAAGTGCATGCAATACTTACTGAGAATTTATCTACTGCTTCTGCCTTGATGGTCATATATATGTGGCAGCTTTCTTACTGCCTGAACAGTACAGTTTGGAGATAAAATGACCACTGCCGAGGTGTGACAGACAAACCTCCCTTCTACAGTCACAGACCCAGAAAAATAAGAAAGCAATAGAGCTCACTGACTAGTGCCATTCCATTCATCTTCAATGTTCTGCCAGTTTTAACCAGTTGCTCTATAGATTAGTGTAGGAATCAATCAACACACTGGCACTTCTGCAGTCTATCATCCAATTGAAAATGTTATACAGTTCAAGCCAAATGTGTCTCAGGAATTCCTGAGTTTAAATTTAATGGGAGAACATGAAAATGCGAAATGTGCCATTAGAAGTAAAACTTTCTGCTAAATTTGAGTTTTTCAGATATAATTTACAGATGAAAACTGTAAGTGAATGTTATTCTCTTATATTTCAACATCCTTTACTTCAACAAATTTTCTAAAATTAATTTTACTTAAAGAATGTAGCAATTTACAATATACTTGTTTGTTAAATATTTGTTAAAAATTAAACTAGTCAATACATCAATCCCAAATATGACAGTGATCTCTTTAAAATCAAGTTGGATACACCTGAATTCCATGGCAGATATGTCTGAATCATCTACTGCTTTTTCACAGCATTTTTTCTGCTGAAAAGACCTCATTTTTGACTGATTTCAAATAAGAATGAACACTTATCTTTGTAATAACCATAAACCAAAAACTTTTCATCTTAACATTATTTGAATGTTCCAGGAAACATAACAGATGTGCAAAAACACATCTTTAAAACTGAGTTATTTTCTTTCTTGACTAAATTTTCTCTCTTTATAAGTATACTGTCTCATCATTGAAAAACATACATGCTGGTTTTTTAAAGTCTAATCAACCTTCATGTTTTTATTATCACTTAGGCAACCTAAGACCTCATAGACTATGCTTGTTCTTTAAATGTTTCAGATGGTAAAGAACTGGAGCTTGATTCTGCAAATCTATTTCCAAAGCTACTAAGGAAAGAGCACTCCACAATTCATACTACAGTTCTGCAACCCTATAAAGTGAAGAAGCCACCTGGTTCATCAACAGAATAGTGCCTATCTACTTCTCAGCTGACATGGATTCAGTCACAGCCATGGACAAAGACAGTGAGAAAACACTGAGAAAAGAAAAAATTCTAAACTACCTATTATAAACAATCAATTTAGGCTCAAGCCAATGTTGCTCTGATCTTAAAGAAACTTTGCAGTAAATAAATGTGGAGTCTGATTCAGCTCTCTGCAATCAGGAGGGATATAATCTCTCAAATCAAAGGATCTATATGTGAAATCAAGTATAAAGGCAAAACCAATCACTAATACAGTGTTTAAAAACAACAAAACAGGAATTTGTGAGAATGCATTCAGAAGATGTATTCTTTTGGTCCCGTGGCATACATTAAAAGAAACACATACATATACTGTTACATCATTCAGTTAAACTTGACATCCTTAGAGTTTGTAGCAAAGCATGGGCTTTGGTGGAACTATTGCAGGCTTATCTTCTGCTTGTCCTGGAAATACTCACCCAAACATGATCTGTGGAAACTTCAGTTTGTGTAGATGTAAACAGGATCATGTCCTCGACAGCCTGTCTCCTCTGAGTGTCCTTCAGCTCCTCTCAAATTCTACACTAGAAGAAGTCTGTACACATATTGTACTTACAAAGCAAATATCTACATTTCACTTCAAACTACGGGAGCAAAGTTCAGGATGCACGACTATCTTGAGAAAGTGAGAAAGGGCATGTCAAAAGCCTGGCACGTGAACAGAGACAAGAACAGGGAGAAGCATTGGTTTGGGACTCACGGGGTGAGGACTCAGACCACAGGGTAAGGTCCATCTGTAAACTAGTATTTGTCAGTAGCCAGTGCCAAATAAAGCCATTTTTTGAAAGAGGTACCATTCTTTGCTTTTACCTTTTTGTTGACATTGTTGAAAGCAGCCCTTTTAAGCCTCATCTGTGGGCAAACCATCCCCAGCTGTATAGTTCATATTTACTGCAAAATAAGACAAACACAGTCACACTACTTTTGCCCACATGATTTAGCTTTTTAATATTTTCAGATCTCAGAGGCTGGTCTACAGTCCCTGCAATGCCAACAGAGCAGCTTTGTAACTCTGTGCATGAGTTTACATATATGGAACCACATTCTTTGAAAAATGAGCAGAAATATGGAGGATAATCAGCTCTGCCATGTGAGGAAACAACTCATCTTGAAGGCAGAATCCATTTTGATAGCTTGGTACCTCATTTTTTTTCTACAATGGGACTTCTCCTGCAGCGTAACAACTCATTACCACGGGAACATAACAGCTTTAGAAAGCCTTGTGCTGGATCAGCTACAACAGGAAAGTTACCTACTGCAAAAGTAGCTCTGCTTCGGAGAAGAATCTTTAGAAAGCCTTGTGCTGGATCAGCTGCAACAGGAAAGTTACCTACTGCAAAAGCAGCTCTGCTTCGGAGAAGAAACTGAATAAAATGTAGCTGCAATTTTTTTTTCTTTGCACCTACTCTGTTTGTCTTTGCTTGTTTCTGAAACTGTTCTATTACAACAGTTTCAGAAATGCCTGAATGACAACTAGAGTGTGAGAAGCAGGACAACCTATTAAAAGTAGCAGAAGGAGAGCCCCTATGTGACTACCCAAATGCTCTATAATATCCACTAAATGAATGAGGCATTTTTTATTACTATAATTTGTACCTATAATCAAACCAATAGTTAATATGGACAGATCAAATCCATGTAATGGGTCCTGCCTATTAGTCAAGAGATAATTAGAATATTCAATATACTTGTGAGAACATGCAGACTTAATAATTATGATACACTCCCCCTAGTAGGAGATAATATATAAGGAAAAAAGGGGTTTGGAAACCACTGCCTCCCATGTGCTACTAGGCATGTATAACTCTGAGAAAATGTTACAGAGACCTCTGGTCTTGCAAGTGTAATTCATTATCTGTATTCCCAGTACAATAACAATGATGTAGTTCATCAAAGTATATGAGTAAGCAAAAGAGCTCTTCCACATCATTGGTAAACTACATGTCAGAAAACATCAGTATTGATTCAAAACACTGGGATAACAGAGAAAGTTAGAAAAAGATATCATTTTAAAGGCATGTTTAAGTGTTGTAAACATCTCTGAAGACCACTAGTCCAAAAAAATTTTACAACACTTGGAAATTATTTTCTGCATTAATCACTTTTAAGAAGAGTAATACCTGTAGGAGAGCAGCTGGATGGTATATAAAATAGATTAGTTCTTTGTCAACATTATTGTTATAAATTCTGAATTTGGGGAAAATATGTTGAACATTTGATAGTCCTTATGTGCCTTACATATGTGGGGTGTTGTGTATGTGCTGACTTGTTAAGACACAAAGCAGAAAGCATTTGCTTGTGTTAAATTTCTCATTTAACTTCATCAACTGCACTCTGCTCACACCACTCAGGACGTTTTACTGCTATTATAGCACCCTTTGACCTTTCAGACAAATGTCTCAGGTGAAAAATGCAAACATCCTCAAAAGATCTCTGAAATAATCATTATAATGACAACAATGAGAGGCAAGAAAAAATTTTATGATTTATTCCTTGGTCAGCAATGTGTTAATATCCTATTTTGCACTGGAAGTGAAGAACATCTAAACAGTTAATTGCAAACATTCAAAACCATTTACAAAACAATATTGCTGCAATACGTAGTGCAGAGTACACAACTGTTCAGACTCATTCATTGCTCAAGAACCGGAGATGAATGCACTAAGGATATGACTGTATTTTTCTTGGTCCTAGAATAATTATTGTAGCTGATAATAATTCTTTATTATAATTGCACCTGAGTAATTATCGAGGTCACAGACACATTGAGTGAGGCATTGTATGAACACAGGAAAGCTGTCCCTGCTTTAAACAGTTTACAATTAAATTAAACAAGATATATGAAAATGACAGGAGGGAATAAAATGCACAAACTGAACAGCATGATCCCAACAAATGTCAACTCATGACTGCTTTTCTTGGGGCAAATGAGAGGCTATTAAGCATGGGCATGGAGCATGGAAAGAAGAATGGAAACACCAGAAAAGACAGGACCAGTCGTGAATGATAGAAGCTGAGGTAAAGGACATGACACAGTTACAAATGAATTCAGCAAAGGGCACACAAAGGAGAACTGTAAAAGGTTTGCTGTGACTATGCCCACATAAGACACCATAAAGCTGTCTCTGTGAAAATGTCCTAAGATGAACTGCTCTCACACTTACATGATTGGCTGGGCAAGCCCAACCTACCAGAGGTGCACTACCTCACACTCAAAGGGCTCTACATGTTCCTTGGGCTACCTTCTAGCAGAGACAGAAAGGATGGGAAAATATGAGCAAGGCATTGGAATCCACGGGTAGCATGCATCCATGCCACCTGTGCCTGTCATATCCTGCATTCACTAGTTTTCCCACTGCCAGCACTCACTCCAATACCCATCTCTCCTTTCTCAGAGGCCAGGTATGCCCCAGACAAAGGCATAGTGTCCATGAGCAAAGAGAAGACTGGCATTAGTGCTCCATATTTTCTCAGTTGTGTCCATGCAAGGTCAGAAAGGTACTAAGCAACCTGAGGCACACTGTTCCAATAATTCCACTCCACCAAGGTTGTCCTTGAGAAAAGCAGAAAATGGGCCCAGCTGGCCCCATCTCCAGCATGCAGTGATGTTTATGGCATGGACAGAGACATTTTTATTGCAAGCCAAGTGCCAAGTTTGCTTCTGCATCTTGGCTGGGTTCCTGAAAGACAGTTTCCCACACCAAACTTCTGACCTTGAGAAGCCAAGCCTATAACAAAAGCATCAGCTTGGACCTAATCCTTCCAGGATCATAGAGTTTGCAATGTTAGAGACTTACAGGCTTCATATGGCAGGATTTTGAATCCCGTGTATTGCAAGGATAGTTGTGCAACCTAAAAAGCTGCAATGCTATTCAGTTTTCATCTGGTTTGTGACTATTCTTGCACAGACTGGCTCCTTAGACACACAGATGAAATCAGACCAGCATCTACGCAGGCATTAAAAACATCCTGAAGGGTAGTTGGCAGCAGGTACGGCAGGTTCAAGTAAGCATGCACTAGAAATGTGGACTGGGCCTTAGGCAAGTGAACATTATCTAGCTTCACAGACTAAGCAAATTTCAATTGCCTGGCAACATCAGTCATGATGACCAACTCTTGGTGTTAAGAGGGAACTTTGGTGGTGCAAACTGTATATGAAATGCAGGGAGCTTAGCTTGGGAGAAGGGGGGCAGTGATGTATAATTGTTCTTTCCAGCAGCATTCCACTTCACATGATATGTGGCTGCAGTCCACTTGCACTTCACCTGGGTGCATATGCCTTTCCAAGAAACATTGTCCTGGGACCTCTTTGTTGCAGTTCAGGCCACCAAGTGATGTCTAAGAAGGCACATGTTCTCTTCTGGATCTGAAGAAGTGCTGTGAAATATGTAATCCCAGATGAGCCCAATTTAACTACTTCTAAGTCTCTCAGAAGGTGTCATCTTCAGAATGGGTAATAAAGGAATCAAAATTATTCTTTGTTTCTGTTCCATGAAAAAACACATTCCTTGCATGAACTTAAACAAGATAGCTTTTCACATAAGTAAAACCACAGCCTGCTGAAAATCAAGAATTGTTTAAATAATCAATTCAAAATTTCAGCTTATACCTCTGCAGTATTCCATCAAGTATAAAACAAGCTTCACTGAAATTCGTGCTTTAGAAAGGAATTGTGGAGGTAATGGCAGCTGAGAGGATAGTACAGTTTTCTCCATTATCAAAGGGAAGATTCTAGACCATTTATGCATTACTCCAGCCAATGCCTTGATTTTCCTGAGGGAAAGCTTGAGGGAAAACTTAACTTTCAGTAAGAAAGAAATGACTCTTGAACTCAATCTGAAAGAAACTTTCTTAAGCTGTATACCATGGAGCAGAAGCATCCAGCAGGAAGCATCTCATGGTGTATGGTGAGATGGTTCACCACTGACTGCTGTCACTGCTATATATCTGCTAAGAGAGATTTGAAGACCCTGTGAATTAAGGGGATGTTTGTCTTAATATAAGAGACAGTAAAGAAAACACTGAGAATGCTACAGAGAAGTCTGTAAGATTAGCAATTGAAGTCCCCTATAAAAAGCCCTGAGAATACTTGAAAGAAAAAAATATATTCAAAATGTAATACCACTAAATGGCTTATTGAATCACAATACTGTCTAGGAGTATTTTATATGTCTTGATTACCACACGGTCAAGTCTTAAGAAAATAATAACATAGATTGTGCTATGATGTAGCTATTTTATTTTTTCACTTGATTTGTAAATCAAAACCCATTTTTGTTTTTTTTATCCCATAAAACGAACAAACAATGCCTATTTTTTACACCAGACAAAATACATTGCTCTGAAGTGTAAATTTTTTTTGTCCAATAATACTTAAACATTAAAATGATATTATTTTGCTACATCCTCCAATAGAATATAAATGGAATAATAATAGTAGTAGTAATAACAATAGTAACAACAACAACAATAACGATATTTCAGTCTTCAGATATCTTTCTTTAGTTTAAAAGAATTCATTACTTTTCTCACTCATGATGCAGAATATGATTTCTTTGAGGATTTGGGAATTTTTTTAGGTTCTTTTTCCTTGAGATGTTTAGTCTTAAGTGGCATTACATATTCAACAAACATTTATTGTTTTTGTGAAAACTGCAATTTTTGGTGTATTTTCTTCAATTCTATCGACCACAAACACATGTTATGTGGGTGTGCAGTTATTTGGTTCATTTGCAAACGTGGGTAATAAAATATCTCTATTGCAATACCTCTTTGTGTGCAGAGTATTCGTATTATTTCTTCCACTGGAGTTTGCTCATTAATCATGGTGACAGCTGATACTTTTTTTTCACTGACATGAGATACACAGTTGTTAAAAAATTTGTTATAGAGCTTAATATTGTCATTTATGATACGTGCAAAATAGAGAGAACCTTCATGGAAAAACTAATATGACAAATATTGATAACAGTGGTAGATGGTTTTTGTTTCACAAGTGAAGACCTCTTTGAAAGGCACTAAGGTGTTAAATGCAAAGACCACAGACTTTTAAATGCATAATGCAGGTGTATTCCAGAAATTCTTGTCATATAAACTGAAAATTATTTAAGCAACACTAGATATCTTAAAGTCTGTGAAGAAGCAAAAGTTCTGTTCTAAATAGGATAGCATAAGCACACAGAAGTGGAATAACTGATTTAATCAAATATGTTATGTCTTAGGAAAAAATAATTAGAATCAAGGTTTCAACTGACATCTGAGGAAAGGGATGAGGCTGTAAACTGTGTCCTGGTAAAGACATGCCATCCTTGTGGAACTGGAGTAAAAACCATATCTCAAAATAAATAAACTTCAGAGCTCCCCAACTGGACCTCAGGAAATAATCATAAAGGATGAACTCTCAGACTAAGCCAGCTTAGATTTCATTATGATAGGATCTTCTATATTAAATGCATTATGTAATACAGCTACAAGAAAAAGAATTATAAAACATTTGGAGGTGGTGACACCCTTCAGGGACCTGGGGTGGATGAATATCAAGAAAAGTTTATGAAAAAAAAGCTCAGTGAGTTTAGAAGAGCAAAAGTAAACAGTCAGAGGAAGCCTCAGGGTCAAATTGGGAAAAGTCCTGGCTTCTGCATGAGAAGGGGAGAAAGAAAAACAGAAGTAGCCTCTTTTCTATTTTAGTCCAGCTCTTGTCACAGATAGACTTGGCCACTCTAGAAAGAAACCAGCCTTCCCAGGCTGCTTCTGTGCTAGTGCAACTATGCATTTGGGATCAGAATCAATTTCCTTCTACGCTAATAACTCAATTAAAACTGTTAACAACTCTTCAGCTTGTATTTTCGTACTTTACATATATCTTGAGATGTTGCTCTATGAGGACTATCAGGAAGGCCTGGGAAATTTAGTACAGGTTTTTATTGTACTTTCCATCTTTGAAGTGTCACCAGGAAGTTTTGCCTGTTGGAGGAAAGACTGTTTTAATGCATCATGACCACAGGAAGAGCAAAAGTGCCTGCTAAAGGAGCCAAGAACCTCACAATATACATATGCAGAAAGCCTCAGAAATTATGAGTGTGAGCTTTAGTGATCTGGCAAGTGAATTGTTTAATCATCGTCAACTTCCTTTAGTTAAGACAATAGAAAGTTATTTGCCTTTTGTGGATATCACCATTTTGGCCTTTTGGTACAGAAGATTCATATATGTAGAGAGAGTTTTGACAAGAGGCTCAGGAGACACATATTTCCTGTATGTAAAATATATCTTACTGACTAAAAGACTCAGAGTAGAATTTTGTCCTTGAATATATATGCCACTGCTGTTTACTTTAATGGGAGGTACGTGCCATATTCCAGTGATCAACCTTGGCATTTGCAGAGAACTCCAGCTAGGAAACCAAACGCTTATTTCACAGATATGCTGCAGTTGTTATTGTTGGAGAGATGTAGACACCAGCAGACCATACATGCTCTGTCCATTTCGCTTATTTAAGAAGTATAACTGGTCTATGATATGCTTGAAGAAACCTCACCTCCTATATTAAACTCTCATAGCACCAACTCTTACACCAAAAACTCTGTGAATACCCCATCATATCTTTTCCTTTGAGTATGATACCCTGGCTTTCAGAACACATTCTTAGATTCCTAGGACAAAATTCAGATGCACTATGTTCCTCAAACATGGCATAACAGGGAGAAGAATCAAATGTAGAGCTTAGGAAAGTCTCTGAAATTTAGTTCTGGATTACTCTTGGCAGGGGGAGGGGTTATGACAGCCCCTAGCAAATTTATTTGTCATTAAAATTCTGGCAGTGTTCATCCCTCTTTATTTCATATTGGTTTAAAGCACCTAAAATCAAATATTTATTTTTGTTTTGTCAAATTCCATGGTCCATCAAATTAATATATTAATTTGGTCCCAATAATAGGACATAGAATATGAATAGTCATGTGGGAAGAGACTGGAGAGTAGGTACAACCAATTCATTTTTGAAGGAGAAAGGTTTCATTCCCTGGAGATAGCCTAGCAAGTATTTTGCAAGTGGAAGCATGCTATCACTTAAATCCTCAAATACTTTTGTTTATTGTCTTCAAAAGTAAAACATGCATTAGCCCATATTAGTTCAACCTCACTGTGACCCACAGCGACATATCACTGTCCTTAATCTTTATAAATGGCTTTTGCACTCTGCACCATCAAAAAACTTTCTTTTTGCTGATCAATACAAAGTGTATTTGAAAAGAGCATTATCTACCTTTGAAAAGGCCTTCTGGACAATCAATGGTCTTCAGAAGCAGATGCTGATCAAGCAAGCATAGGCAACATTGTAGAAAGCTAGTAAATATTGATCTCAATTCAGAAAAGGAAATTGCCTTGTAGTTGCAGTGTCTGACTTCATTTAGCTTATAAGTTTACTAAATGTCTGATTGGCTGATCTGGTAAACGCTATGGTGCATCATCACTGATCTGTGCACTTGTACAAACAACATGCCTTAGACATTTTGTGGTCACAGCATGAGATTAAACTGCAGTTAAAACAAATCTCAAAAACTTTGGGTTTTGTTGTAAAACAATGCAAGTAAAACTAATTATCCACAGGACTTCACAGCGGATTGAAGCAAGCAAAAACAAAAGGTCTAACATTGGCATAATTAATTAATCTGTACCCCTTAATTAAAAAAACCCAACACGATAATATTCAAAATAATGTTTAATCACTTTTATGTACCAAGGAATACCCTGAACTCATTTGGTTTGACCAAGTTTCAGAGTCAAGTAATTTATTTGTTTCCCAGGATTTTATTGATAGAACCTGGTAATCCTGAGAGCAGGAACAACATTTCACTGTAGATCTAGATCCAGCCAGTACTACTCCACTAGTGTGTAGAGAAGAAAAGATTCAAAGGAACCTCGGCAGATGATTGAACTTCCAAGCAATGCATTGCAATAAAACTTGAATTATTCTAGATTTATGATGCTGTTTATAACAGAAATCTTGCTTAGTACTTCCAAATTGCAAGAGTCACATAATTAGCTGTCAGAAAAGTGCACTGATCGTCATTCTGTAAAAGATATTTAAGCTTACAGAATCATATAAATCACAGGTGTATGGTCATATCCTGTGTCACTAAAGTCGATAGGACTTCACTGATATTCAGTGACCTATCTGATCATTTCTTCAGATTATTGTAGAAAAGGTTGTTCCTCACAAACATAGGGCAAAAATACACTAATTTCAGGTCTAAGATTAAGAAGTAACTACACACGTAGAAGTGCCACAAATATGTGATGAGCCCACATGTCAAGTCAGCCTGCTTGCTCTACAATAAGAACTAATCCAAAAATCTCAGCAGTCACTTGATGTACCACTTATCTTTGAGCCAGACACAAGGTTAGACAATAAGTAACAGAACAATACCATGACACCATAAATGTTTTCTGCCATCTTCATCATGGCTCATTGCTGGACAAATGGAATTGGACTGATGGAGTCTATGAACAACACAGGTACACTTCCTCAAAACTTTACTCAACAGAGGAGGGATGGGAAAGGCAATGGCCATTCCTCCTGCCCAATCTGAGGCTAGGAAAATCATCTTTATAAAATGACCAAATGGTCTTCTCAGCGAACTTGTGACTTCCACTTAATAGGAAAAATAAATTTGAAATTCAAAGACTATGTCTTGTATCACAAAAGTTTATTATAAAATATGTTACTGTTTTTATTTTTTTTAACAGATTTACAGAGACTAGTTTCTAAACAACTGCAAAATACTTTCATCTGTATTCACAAGGAAAGATATATGTCACTACATGGATAAAACTAACTTTAATATTTTAAATATATTTTTAGAACTTGAGAAAGGTTGAAGTAAAATTCAAGACTTGCTTTAACCACAGAGTCTGGACTTATCTCAGCTGAAAAGTAATAATACTAAATACTAATACTAATAATAATGAAAAATCCATACTTTTCAATTCAAGCTCTGAAATAACTTACAGCCAAATTTTCTAGACTGAGACTCTCATTTTGCACATGCAACCACAATACTTAGGCATGAAACTGCTCATTTACCATAAATTTCTCATAGTGTGGCATTTGGTCTATATCAGGAGGTAAATCAGGGAGCTGTAGTGTGGTTTTACAGCCACTATATATTTGGAGGGTGGGAAGAGTAGTTTGGGCTGTCCAGATCATAGCTGAACAATGGATCTGAAATAGGGTTGTTTCTAGAATGTATGTGGAGAACAAAATATGACAGAATAATATTTCTCACTGTCAGTTTGTGGGCAGCTAAGAAAAGTGCTTGGTTTGGGTTGACAAGCCATATGTGATAAATGGTGCACAGTTTTGTAGGACAGTATTTTCTCCGCAAGAGGTAAAGGCCTGTCTTATTTTAAAAATGAAGTGGGATGACTGTTTTTGCAGAATGGTTGTCTGATGCCAAGGACTATGGGAGGAGTTGTGAAATTTCACATATATATATTCACCATAATGATGTCAACCACTTTTTAGCATTATTAGCATTATTTTGCAATAATACTCAGAACCCTCACTGGAATGTAGACCACACTGTAGTCTACATTTGTTCCTGTTCTGTGTAAGCACATAAGGAAATAGAGTTCTTTACTTACTGGGAAAGGCTATTGTTACATCTTTGCTGCTGACTCAATATGTTACAAAGAATTTACCAGAGAAAGGTCCATATAACTGCAGTTGCCAGCTACACCAACATACATGGCTTAATTTACATCTTATTTGGCGCTGGTACTCATGACTTACACAATACATGTGAAGGAGGCCCATCAGAGGGCTCTTAAACTATTTTAGAATACTAATCAGTCCATACACACTACAGCTTTTATGCTGTTTACAGTAAGCTACAAAGGCAGAAGCAAGCTGCAAGTGCAAACCGCAGCCAGGGCAGCAGTCCTTAGTCCTGCACTGTTACCGGCACCCAGCAAATTAAATTCCAAGGGAATTATGTCCTTGCTAAGTGTCAACTATTTGACTACACAAATCCTGAAAATAATAGCTGTTAAAAAAAATAGAATTATTCCTATCGCATATCATCTACTGCTTCTCTCGGAAGAAGAGATGCCATTTCTGAAGGAGTAGATGACATTTCTCTCTCTTGCTAACTAAGCAGCACCATTCAGAAAACCCTTAGAGACCTCAGCATATTCAGAACAGCTTGTGCTACACAGGTCAGAGATCATCTCCACCACATCTCAGGACCTGGTTGTGCTGGGGTGGAGGCACAGGGCCAGGATGGTAGGTAACTCATCGGTTCTCTAAAACTGGAGAGAGCAAGTAACAGCAAAGGACACTGACTGCTATATTAGAACTGAGGGGAAGACTGCATCAAATGTATTGGGGGGGTGTTTAAATGATCAGTCACCAACAATACAACCTGAATAAAGAACGGCATGATAGCACAGTGAAAAAGTGCAAGATCAAAAAAAAAAAAAAAAAGAAAAGAAAAGAAAAGAAAAGAAAAAAGCAAGCTGCTTACAAAGAAAGGTCATTTTTGTTTTATGCAACGTAATATGCCCATTTTAAGGATAACATCATGCCTGCAAGCTCTTAATTAAGGGGTCTATTGCTTTAGCCCTGGAAAAGTAAAAAGTGAAGTTTAGTACAGTAACTTTTTGCTTTAAACTGAGCAATGAAACCTTGATCCCCTGACATAAACGACAAAATCCTCTAGGCTTTTGCAGCTTGGTGGAAACAGCCAAATCTGCATTCAACTTGTTTTTCACATTTCCATCATTGTGCAGAATGAAGCCTTGCAGAGCCCAAGGGACATGTGTTTAGCTGCCATTCTGCAGCGCTTGTAGCATTTTAACTTCAAGCCTCTGGGAAAAAGCCGCATACCTATTACGATGGCTTTGGAGTTTAAATTGTTAGTTGATGTGTCCTGTTTATCAAATCCAAAAAGCAGTTTGTGCCTGAAAAATAGACCAGGCCCTGCAAGCAAAGAGGGGTTTTGGCTGGTTGTTTTTTTAAATAAAAGCCTAAAGTAGTGGTAGTCAAAAGTAGGTAATCAAGTATTTGTCCCTCTTGTCTACCTCTGAGTTATTTTACACTTAAATTGACTCATTGCTGACATTCTAAGTTTTGCAAGGTACAGTGCTCACCTATCTGACCTTCTGTATGAAATATGCTTATGAGAGTAAAAAGGAGATGGGCTGATCCATTATTCTTTCAACGGGGCTTTTGTTTGGTCAATGTAAAAAATCAAAACCAAACCAACAAAAACCCAAGCCTAGAACCCCTTTCCACACTCTCATATAAATCTCATTATATAAAATTAAATAGGATCAGCATTTTGCAAGTAGCAAGGAATTTCACTTTTCTCTGCAGCTATTAACAGGGAAATATATATACATTTTATACATATATAACTACACATCATTTTAGGTATTTTTGCAGACAAGTGTGTTTCTGTAGGCTAGGACAGGTGTGTTGTTGCTTTTCATTAATATATATAATACAACATCCATTTATTGCATACACTGCAAAAGAAATAGTAGCCAACTTACAGTGCAAAGACAGTCAATACTACTTTTTAAATCTAAAGAACAGCCTTCATAACTGAAAGGATTAACTTTTTTCTGTTTGTTTAAAACACCCCTTCTTAAAAAGAAGTCTATTGTTATGAATGAGTTTATGTTGGCCAGACTATTATCCAGGGAATAAATGCTTCCTTGTGAGCATGAGACAACTTGCAACTTCTATTATAGTATTTCAAGTAATGGAAAGTAATAGCAAAATTGCTGCAATAAACTCAAAGAAAATCTTGATAGGCAAGTCTGTTATGCAATATGTATTCCCCTCTCTGTTCCTTCACTGGTGCCAAAAGCATGTCACTCAGGTAATTTGTTTTAGACCCTTAACAAGACTTAGAAGCAATTATTATGAAACACTGACACAACAGATCTCACCAACAATTGAAGTTTGACAGCTTGTGAGAAAAGTCTCATGTTTATGTCATTGGAGAGGTGATCCTTGTATGACCTCCTTTTTCACTGCTGTGAATGATAAACTATCGCTTTCCAGTGGTTCACTATAGCTGAAAGCCCAGTGTACTGTATTTGTAAAGGAAATTTTCAGCTGGTTCTCTGAATCAAATAAATATGGAAACTCCTTTGGTCCCTTTGACTGATCTAGTTTAGGCTTTATGATATGCTCTAACTGGGCACGGAGCTAACAACCTAAATATATCCACACCATGCACTTTGTAGAGGATTGCAGAACAAACATCAAGATATATGTGCAGAGCTAACGCACGTATACTTTCTGATTGAAAATAGCTTCACATTTGCTTTTCTAAGCAAACTGAAATAACTTGCATGTGATAGAATGAGAGAAAAGACGTGTTAACATCTATTGCAATATATTTATTTGTCTTGTTTCGGAGTAGAGGTTGGAGGGATTATTTACTGCTTTATGTTCATTCCAGCATCTACAAGCATTCAAATCAACTACTCTTAAACCATATTTCAGAGACAAGTAGAAAATTATGCAGTAGACAGGACTACATACTCATGCTTCAAGAGTTCCTCAAAACTCACCTGAATCAGTCAGAATTGCCATGTTGCTGTGGAACAGAAACAATCTTCAGGCAGTGAGTTTAAAGCTCCCTACTCTCCTGCACTTGGTTTGAACAGCACCAGACAAAGACTGCACTTCTTTCTTTGCCATTAGGTAGCTTTCTTACTGAAGACTGTTTTCTAGAAAAAAACAACCACCAAACCCACAAATCAACATCACATTCTGCCCCTCCTCCCCCCCAAAAAACCCAAACAAACAACACACTAACTTTCTGACAGTTTTATTTAGATGTGTGCTCACATCTTAGTTTCTTTACGGAGACCATACAAAAGCTGTATGTGCATCTTCTGTGGTGTACAGCTTGGCTCCATGTACCCAGTGTGAAGCTCATGAGACATTCTCTTCTGCTTCAGTCACACATTGGCCAAACCACAAGTCCTCCTAAAAGAATACTTTATTTTACAGTTTTGATCACTCTGTATTTTAAGCATATGCAAGTAGAAGTGTGTATTTCTTTGCCTACCAATTCTAAAAAGAATGAGTCTTGCTACACATTTGCTCTAGGTTAAAAAGTGATTTACAGAACTTCAGATTAAAATATCTTTCTTCTCATTTGTGTATTCTGACCCTTTATTTTCATTGTTTGCACAACAGCAGAAAAACTCCAGACTAAGAAACTGTTCTGCTTCAATCAGTATATTATGCAGCTGATCATATAACATGGGTGTTACTTCACTGGTGCTTTCACAATAACATCAATCTACTCCATATTCAGCAGCTTTAATAACGGCATCTAATCTCAAACAAAAGAATTTTTGTTTTCATCCAGATTTTTCTTCCTATTAGTGAAATGTGAACGGGGCAAGAACTTTTTTCTTCCTTTCTCCTTCCAGAAAGGAGCAGAAGTGAAGTCATCATTAAGAGCAGATGACATGTTTCTGAATCTCAGATGCTCAAAGAGGTACTCTGGTTTCTCAAACCAACATGTCCTTTTAGCAAACAATGACAGTCATGTTTAACTACTGTCGCAGGAAATCAAAACATGATCAGGGCTCAGTTGACACAAGGGCACCAGTTATAACATGATAAAACCTTTTCTAAACCCAGTGTTTAAACTCTGTTTATTGTCCCTGTTGTTTAGGATTGCACATTAGAAGACAGTTTAATTGCAATCTACAGGGAAACCAGCTGTGGTCATATCTAGGTCCTTTCAGTAGTACTATAAAGGCATAAATAAATAAATAAATAATGATTGGCCATATTTTTTTAAAAATATTTGCTGCAGCTAGTTGCAGGAGGCAAAACCTTAACCTGGACATATATAATGAGAATAGATTAATATATTAATTGTATAAAAGTTGCAGCTGGTAAGTAAGGTTAAGTATCCTGTGATTACAGCATGCATTGTCTGCATTTCCCCACATCCTTAAAATGTGCTCAATGTGAGTTAGATTACATCTCAGCTGAGAGCAAACCCAACCAATACATCACTCTCAGGTCCTTCCCTGCCAGACATGCAGGAAAGCCTGGCCTTCAGGACAGCCAGATACAGTCTGGATTCAAAGAGGTGGGACAGAGCAGGAAAGTGAAGGACTTCATGTATATTGCATTTGGCATCTTCTGATCTTGCTGTGACACCTGGGCATTCAGTCATGGAGCAGGCTTTAAATCAAATTGCAGTTCTGTGATACCTACCCCTTGGAACAATACGGTTGCAGTGCATTTAATGCAACCACTCTAGTTCACCCTAGAAAACTAAGCATACGTGCTAACTACACACCCACACACACTCCAACACGAGTTTCACTAAACTTTGGACCATCTGCTAATCAGAGAGGTCTGAACTTTAGGAGTTACCTTCTGTTTCTCCTTTTGCTTATATTTATATGTGTGCAAAGCCCTGCTAACCATATCAGAGGAGAATGTATAAAAGTAACAACTAACTCAGCTTGAATTAAGGTGATCTAATAACCTGGGAAGTAGTGGTATGTGCCTGTTGCATCAGGAAGTTTCCAAAACAGAGCAGACATAACAGCAAATTGGTGTAAAATATTGCGAAGTACTTTTCACACAAATACATATTGTATTTTAGTGACAGCCTGGCACACTTCATTGGCATCTTGAAAAAATAAAACCACTGTCAGGAATATGAACACATGGCCCTGCAATTATTTTCGAGGTTTAAGATACTAATGCAGTTTTACCAGTGAATTCCTTGATAAGAATATAGCCTTCTGCTAACCTGAGGTCTTGGCTCCCTTGTTACTAGTTCAAATACATATTGTATTTTAGTGACAGCCTGGCACACTTCATTGGCATCTTGAAAAAATAAAACCACTGTCAGGAATATGAACACATGGCCCTGCAATTATTTTCGAGGTTTAAGATACTAATGCAGTTTTACCAGTGAATTCCTTGATAAGAATATAGCCTTCTGCTAACCTGAGGTCTTGGCTCCCTTGTTACTAGTTTCT
>NW_008667610.1:78984-85371 GCF_000695815.1 Acanthisitta chloris | reverse complement strand
TGCTGAAAAAAAGCTTCAAACATTTAGGATGAAAGGCATTGGGATGTCCCCAACAATAATGGAATACAGATCCATAGCTATGTTGCTAAATATGACTGAACATAATGATTCTTTAGGGGCATGTAACTAAGAAGTCAAAGCCCTACAAGTCCATACAGGCATGATTCCTCTACATTACTGCTTACAGCCCATGACAAATCTTTGATCAGTGCTCCTCCATACATCTGTTCCCCTCCTCCCATTATCGTTTATCTTTATTTTATTTATTGCCATTGAAACTGACTGGATATCTCAAGGATATAAGGTGTTTAATGTCTTGCTCATTATTGCAAAACAAATGCAGGTTTGTGTGAATCACCGTCATTAGCAGAAAGGAGAGCACTCCTAATTGCAAACAATTACTCAACAACTGTTGCTCTTCCCCAAGAAACCTATTAAGTGCTCACAGCGGAGCACCAGGTAGCCTTCTGAGACTTGTTTCCCATGCAAACGGAGACTTTGCCATGGAATTTGGTGACTTTTATACTGCTATTTTAGATAGGCTAGTAAATACTCATTTAAGTTTCTAGCAAGAATGCCTATAAACGGCACAAATTATCACTTATCTGCATTCTCATCCCACTTATCCCAAATGTTTTGTCGTTGGTTGGGGCTTTTTCTATTTGTTTGGTTTGCTTTCTTTATTTTGGGGTGAAGCTTTTTTTTGTTGGTTGTTGGGGGTTTTTCTTAACATCAAAAAAACCCAAACTAGCTTCTAGCTCCAAAGATCTCTCTCCAGAAGTGATATATATTGACATATCCTGGCCATGATGCACTGTAGACAGACAAAAGAAGCATCTTGGTCTTCCAGGGGCATCAGCAGTCACATCTTCTGTCACTAATTGAATTTGAAATAGTTTAGTTCTGTGCAATTTACAGTTGTCTCCTTGATCTTAGGTACTTCACATCTGGAAAATTGCATCATAGTATCAACACCTGAAAAACAAAAAGTTGTGTTTTCTATTTTCCTTCCCCCTAAGGATACAAGTCATAACTGCAGACTTTCAACCTCAAGGTTACAGCAAGAATTGTATTCTTCTTGTGCAGCACCTAAACCAGGTGCTGGACACTGCAAAACCTCTGACATTTAGGAGTTAATATAGCTAGCGTGTGTGTATGTGTGTGTGCATGCACTAATTATAGATCACAGCATGCACTAGGATGCTAAGGAAGTTCAAAGAGAATATTAGATCCCTGACTCCAGCAGATGCACAGCTCTGGGGTATAAGAAAAAAATATGTGAGCAAATCACACAAGCTTCCTGAGCAGCGAGAAACAAACCTGGAACCCTGCAGGCTATTGTTGGATTTGTAAAATTGACAATAGCCTCTGCAACTTGTAATTTAGTCTTGTTTTTCCTTACTAGTAAGATTATTGTTTCAGTTTACTGATCTCATGAAAATGTAAGTAGAGAAGAATGCGGGGATTCTCTGCCAGTATTTATGCTATAAAATATTAACCTGTTGATGCCTTACATTAAAATGGATTCATTTTAGATAGAGCATAGTAGCTCTATCATCTTTATGTAAGCATTATACACTATTCTGAAGTGCCTTGAAACTGCTCCTTGAGTTCTGTGTTTCAAAAACTCACTTTATGCAATATTTAAAATATATTTAACAGACACAACCCTTGTTGTTTGAAGGCAACCAGATCAGACCATAGAGTTGGTGGCTGCAACATTGCCTTATAGCTGTTTGGGCAGTGCAGGGCAGGATAGTAAAGGTTAGAAATACATAGTGAAGAGAAGGAGGCCTTTTAGACCTCTAATGTAAACTATAGATTTTAAGGCCAAAAGCAATTATATTGCTGTACCATTCAGTTCATCTTAAAAGAACTTCACACAGTCAGTAACAGGGCAAAGAGCTTTGTTCCCCAGTAGGGTATCTATTATCAGGAAGGCAAAACTGACCTCCTGACTAGTAACAAGCCTGCCTTTCATCTTGTTTTCACTGTATGCAGCACAATAGCTTGGAGAAACACATCTTCCAGAAAGAGATTCAGTCCTGAGCTGAAGACACCACGAGAAGGAAAAGCCACCACTTTACCACAGCAATCTATTTCTCAGACTTAGTGTGAAATTGTGCACTTGATTTCTTAGATGACTCTGTCTTGCCTCAGCCTCCAGCCATTGGTTCTAATTATGCCTCTCTCTACTAGATTAAAGAGCCTTTAGTATCCCACACTATCTCTTCTGACATTACTTTTACAGTGAAATCAAATCACCTCTGACATTCTTAATACAATAAGCAGAATGATCTTTAAGTTTCTTGCAGTAAAATACCTCCTCCCGGGCCTCAAATAATCGCTGTGGGTCTTTCCTCCAATTTTGGGCATCCTTTTAAATGTGGACATTAAAACTGAGTGCATCGCTATAACTACATACTTGTTCACTCCTTCACTGTTAGCATATTCAAGGACCATGCTTTCCTTTTTTTGCCTCCATTTTGTCATTCAAACACTTCACTGCCAGGATCAGTCGCTTCTCAGGATGTAATTCCCATACTGTAGCTGTACACAGTGCTCCTTGGCATGTAATTCTGTATGTCACCCTCCTGCCTCCCACCCTCCATGAATGCATTGTTTTCACTCATGCATCAAGACTTGATCACCTAGCTCATGCACTGCTGATCTCTCTGTTAATCCCCACCAGATTTTTTTCAACTGTAGTTCTGTATGTAATTCCAGATCAAAGTCTTGTGCCTAGACCCAGAATCTTTTCTAGATACAGCCCACACAACAACTGTCTTCCACTGACATTTTTGGACTTTGAGAATCTGTGTAAGCTATATCCATGTTACATAAATCAGGGAGGAGCACTGCCAAAATATGGCACATCCATATAGTACAGCACAGCACTAAGCAGAAACCTGTTTATTGTAGATGTCCTGTTGTGGCACCTAGTCACCACTACCATGTGCAATACTCTGCAGAACAGCACATGTAACACTCTTAGTCTGCCCATGTAGCACCTCATTGCAGCTACCTCTCAAGTGGGTGTAATTGCCTGTTCTCACAGATCGGAAAGGACCTCTGGAGATCATCATCTCACCCCACTGCTCAAAGCAGGGTCAGATAAACCAGGATACTGAATACCTGCATTTTTTAATATCTCCAAGACTGGGCACTCCAGGACTTCTCTGGACAATCTGTTCCAGTGAAGAATCACCCTTACATTAACCTTTTTTTCTTCTCATATTTAAGTAGAATTTCCAGTGTTTCAGTTTGAGCCTATCACCTCTCAACCTTTTAGTGGATACCAGTGAGAAGAGTCTGGCTCCATTTTCCTTACTTCTTCCTATCACACATTGGTAAGATTTGCTCCTCAGCCCTCCCTTCTCTAGCTTAAATGATCACAGCTCCCAGAGAGTAGCCTCTCATATGTCAGAGGCCATAATCCTTTCAGCACCTCTGTCACCCTTTTACTGGCCTTGGTCCTGCATGTCCAAGTCACTCATGCACTGGGCAGCCTAGACAGGAGACACAACTCCAGATGTGCTCTCAGCATGGCTGATGAGAAGAATCACCACCCTTGACTTGCTGGTGAAGCTCTAATGCAGCATGGCTACTGCTAGCAAACCACAGGGGTACTTTGCTGGCTCACACTCCATTTGGTATCCACAAGAAGCCCTGTGACTTTTTTTGGCAAAGCTGCTTTCCAGTCAGTCAGACCCCAGCCTGTCCATGCTTAGAGTTTCTTCCTCCCCAGGGCAGCATGGCTTTGCATTTCCCTTTGTTCGGCTCTGGAGATTCCCACTGGCCCACTTGAGCAACCTCTCAAGATCCCACTTAAGGGCAGTCACCTGGTATATCAATCACTTCTCATCTGCAACTTGTGAACTTCAACCCATCACCCTGGTTATTAGTGACTATGTTAAACAGTACTAGCCCAAGTATCAACCCCTGGATTAGAGAACTAGTGATGAGACTCCAGCTGGACTTCGTGCGTGTGACCCCAACACTTGTACCTCTTATCCACTATCCTTTAATCTAACTGTGATTTATCACCTTGTCAATGAGGAAGTCACAGGTGACAGCACTGAAAGCCTAATAGCCACTACTATCTGCCAAGTTACTCATCTAATTATAGAAGGTCAAGTATGACGTCCCCTTCCTTAAGTTATCCTGACTACTCCAAATCACATCTTGTCCTTCTTATGTCCAAAAATACTTTCCAGAATTATTCCTGCATCACAGTGCACACAGTCAGCAAGGCCAACAGATCTGTAGTTCTCTAGAACCTCCTTCTTGCCATTCTTGAAGATAAGGATGACATTTGCTTTCTTTCATTTGTCAGGAAACTCCTCCAATCACTGTACCCTTTCAAAGATAATCAAGAGCAGCCTTGTGATGACAACAGCCAGCTCTCTCAGCATTTGTGGATGTATCCTATTGGGTCCCACAGACTTGTTTATATTCAGTTTATTTAGTGTACTTAAGGGTAAAGTTTTCTTTCTCCAGACTCTCCCTAATGGTCTCAGGGGCCTGGGATTCATGAAGGCTGAATTTACCAGTAAAGGAGTGAGGCAGGAAATGGTATTGAGTACCTCGATCTTATTTGTGTCCTTCATTATAAAGATCACTGGAAACTACAGTATTCAACCGTCACAAAGGGAAGAAGCTTACTGCCTCTTTTTCTTTCTTGATTCACAAACCAACCAACCAAAGGACTTGACTTTAGTAAACCAGACTAACATGGGAGATATTATGGCAAAATAGAGAAAGAAACTGTAATTTAAAATGGCAAGTATTTTTTTAATTCTTCTGATAGCCTGGAATATTCTTAAAATGTAAGGAAAATGAAAATGGGGAATAGCAGAAAAAATAGAGTGGAATTAGATAAGTGAATCACAGTATTTGGGATACATTGTTCTGCATTGAAATCATCACGAAGCTGTGAGGAGTAGCAGTAGTATGGCTATGCTAACATAAACATTGAAAAAATTAAATATATAATATAAATATAAAACAATAGTTTGCATTTCCTCTCTTGAACTATTAGCATAAGTAGACCCTCACAGTAAAGCATGATGGATTTGAGTCTTAGAAATGTAAACAATTTTGAGTAACCCATATTGCAAATGCTGAAATCACAAAAGGAGCATCAGGGCCACTACCATTAGCCAGTGGTAACGAGTATTGTCTCCAGCCAAGAGCAGTAGTGGGTACTTGTCAGAAATTAAGAAAGGCTGGACAGTTTCTAGTATGAACGGACTAAACTTCCTTGAGTGCATTCACCCTTTTTTATATTCTCTGGTTAGAGAGTCCATAACATCCTTTTTTGTGTATGTGATTTAAATCTGCTTTCTCATAACTTCTTTAGGTGACCTGAAAACCTTGTACTGTAATACTGAAAGCTGCTTCATATTCAACCCTCTCCACATTGCACACAATTTTATCAATACCAACCATATTCTATTTTAGCTACCTCCTCTTGAAGCTGAAAGGAACACTGTCTACTTTAAAGTTGTTCCATTCCACTGACAAAGGTTCTTCTTCTCTGCTACAGAGACCAAAAATATGGCAAAATTTAAAAGGAAGAAAGACACACTAATGGGCAAGATGCACATCCTGATTTCTATTACATAATCTAAGCAGAATGAAACAAAACATCATGTTTTCAGCATGGGTTCAGGTGTATTCTACTTTTTCAATTTTGCTTTCTGTCTTTTTGCCTTTATTTATTAGTTTTGCTAATAAATGAGTCCATTGACCGAATGCCCCAATATCCTGACACGCACACACAGTTGCTGGGAGAAAGGCATTGTTTTAAGTCCACCTGAAAGTGTAGTGTCTGGCTCTAATTCACTATTCTCCCATGAAGGCCACAGGGAGGATTACATTTCTTTCTTCCCTATTCCCTCTTTCCTAGCTAATGTCTGCTGCTGTCACACACTGCTGATAGCAGCAGAGCGAGATGGGTAAACCAGATCAAAGAGAAATGTCAGCTCCAATTTTTGTCCATAGCATTGTAAAGTAAAAAGGAGTTAAACAGAGTCATGCCATTTTTCAGCATTTACATTTCATAGATGGTACTTCTTTCCCATACATCTCACACTAAACAGCTTCATAATAAGTAAAAACCAAATTCCTTACTCTCCATAGCCTCATTGACTTCAAAAAGATCTGAAAAAAGGCTGAATTTGGGTCTGTGCTTCAGAACTGACATCCTGGCACAGCAACCTGCAGCAGCAGTACACATAGGAAGAATTTCTTTCCCACTGTGGATTGCCATTGCAATTCTTGACTCAGCCTTTGCACAGATTTTCTCTGGAAATCAAATGGGAATTTATCGTATGGAACCAATGTAGAATATGCAGTAGCAATTTTCAGGTTAGATAACTGAAT
>NW_008667610.1:75650-78948 GCF_000695815.1 Acanthisitta chloris | reverse complement strand
TACCGCCAAATCTGCATTCAGCTACAGAAAGGCTGTCCTAGTTGCAAAATACCCCGTAAAAAGCAGAATCTATCATCACAGCATTAAAAATGTTACTTGATATTCACACAGTGAATAACTTCAAAAGGAACAGTAAAGAGAAATGAAAGCAACCTCAGCACCTACAGTATTTAATGGCAGTGGTACTCAACCTATGGAATTCATTCTTCAGAGGCCTGTATAGAGCTTTTATCATGGGTCTGAGTGAGAAATCGTGTGACATGCTGGCTCAGTTCTGTTTCTTTTCAGCTATTCTGCAAACTTGTTGGATGATATCTTTCACCATTTCCTTCCATTTACTTATGTAAAGTTTCTTTTTTCCTTCTTGTAAAAACATACAATCTACCCAACCAATTACTTTGCCCTAAGACACAAACTCCAGAGTGCCTTTGGATTTTCTTAACTGTTTTTGCTGAATGCATTCATTCATAATTTTTAATAAAATTGTCACATGCATTTTTGTATTTTTGACTTGTGTGCCTCTTTGTGATTTTAAATGGCTCTTCGGTTGTTAAAGGTCGAGTGCCGTTGCTCTAAGGGGCATATTTCCATTTCGCTGCACGAAGAGTTATGCACGTCAATCTTTAATCAAGATGAAAAGTCCTCCTAATGCTTTCTGCTCACAAGCTCAATGCACAGCAAAAGAAACTTAGAACAGAACAGAAGTTGGAAGTTCAAAAAAATATATTTAAAAATCTATTTTGGTATGTTTTCATCTAGTAAATCATTAATAACTTCATGATTCATTCTGAATTATTTTATTCTCTGAAACCAATGTCATTAACATGAGTAGTTCCTAGAGAAAAGCCCGTGTCACCTTGTCAAAAAACAGTTTTATCATGAGGAAACTGTTTCTAATAAATAAGATTAGAATGTACTTTATGGCAGCTTCTAATGAAAAATTACAAATGAAATTATGCACATGGGGATCAGTTCTAACTTCCAGGAAAAATATAACTACAGATAAAATTCTGGGCTGTAATAAAAAGCATGCATTTGAAAGCAGCATTTCTCCCACGCAAAAACAATAAAGACACAGAATCTTGATCCAACTAAGACTACAGCTATATATGCTAATGCAGAACATCCCATATAACCATTACAGGTAACATGTACATGCACAGGCCTTAATTTACACTGCAGCAATCCTGTGGATTTAAACAGATAGACCTGAGAACTCCATTCTTCTCATGTTTTGCCTGATCCTCATGTACACAAATGGGTCAAATTTCTTACTTACCTAGGAATGGAAAATATTTTCTGCAATGGATTCATAAGCAGAAGAAAAAAGGAAATCCAAAACATTTGAGATTCCAGTGGGTTTACTTAGTTTTGAAAACCCAAAGAAACAGAGTATGTATTGATTTTTTTATTATTTTTTAATTTGACTGATTTGATATCTGGGGTTTACAAAAATGACCACAGAAAATGCATTTAAATTTTGTTTTCTAGTGTATGAAAATATGCCAGATTAAAATGCATAGGATTTTTTTAAAGTATTTATGGGAAGAAAACACAGGAAGTTTCTGCAAAAGAAAAATGTAGAGAAGAAATGTGTTGAAGTACCGGGGGAAATTTATTTGGATTATTCACCTAGGTTCTGGTCAGATCGGTTTTCTGCAATTCCGTTTTCTGTGAGAAAGATAACAGAACATTTAATGCAAAAGTTTCTCAGGCCTCTCATATTGTTACAGTAAGATCCTCCTTGTTCTGATAGCAAACACTGTTTTATTCTTTGGAATTCATTTTTCATCAGGAATCCTGGGAAAACTGAAGGCAGTACAGATTGCAGAGATGACTCTTTCAGCTTTGTCTACCTAGATAAAACTGATTTCTGGCAGGTTTTCTGAATTCATAATTTTGTTCTGGAATAAAGTTACTACTAATGGTGAGAAGAAATTGACTGAGTTTTGGGTTTTTTTCTACCCAAATTGAGTGGATTGATATGCATTATGAAATTTACTTACGTCAGAAAAAAATTATGCTTTATAGCATAGCAAATATTAAAGTTAACACAGTGCAAACACTCTTTTTAGACTGAAAATATTTAAGAAAATTACTATAATATTCCCTCCTAAGAGTGTTGGTTTTGTTAAATATATTTAATTGAAGTCTTCCTTATATGATGTTTCTTAACATTCTTCCTAAAGATTCTCTATGATATCATCAAATACAAGTATTGAATTAATTTTCTCCCCTGATGCTTTTGCACTTCTGTGGGAACAAAATGATTTTTTCAAGTGCCTCACACAGCTTCCGTTGGCTTTAGTTCCCTTTAAACGTTGCCAACTCAGGCTGCACAGATTTGGATCTTCTCTTTTATACCTGTTATTTTCAGGCTTAACCCTAATTTCTGTGTTACAAAATTCAGGGCTATAAATAATCAGTTCATACTAACTGCAGAGGAGCTCTGTTAATCCTTTGAGAGCCACATCTTTTTGTGCCCAAACACTTCTCCAATACCTTATTTCCTGTTGTCAAGCTGTGATACCCAACGCACAAAACATGCATGTAAGAACAAGCAATAAATACAGTTTGCCAGACTCTCCCTCTCTCTCTCTCTGGTGGGAAATGCATGTGTCCCGAGTGGACGTACATGTGTTTTCCCATGTGAGAATCCCCTTTCTAACAACAAACAATGCATGTTTGTCACTGCCATTGAACTGACTAATCCAGGCAGTATAGAAAGCGACTTATAGATCACAAAACAATGGGACTAATTTGAGTGACAATCACTTATGCGGAGCGGTCTCATTCAGTGGCATACGGCAACACCGAGTTCAAAAGTGAAATGTACTACTGCTTAAAAAGAAGTGAGTAGTGATGGTAATACAGAGGAGGAAAGTAAGATAAAAAAAAAGACACACCATTTATAGGATCACCCAGATAAAATAGAAGTTCGAATTATAATTACAAACAAAATCCTCATCAACGGTGCTACTTATTCTAAATATATATATATGGGGAGAAATATCTTTTTTTTTTCCCCTCTGTATGGTTAACACACCGCATTTGTCCCTTGACTACATTTTCTTGCGGAAAAACCCGTTTGGCATTCCTTCCCAGGGCAGACACCCGTTTCCTTGCCACCCACCGAAGCGACCCTGCCGATTTGGCACGCCGTGCTCCTGGGGGGGGAGACGGGAGAGACAGTGCCCTGGGGTCAACACAGCTTGCTTCCTTTTGAGATCTCACTTCCATCTTCGGGTTTAGGGCTGCGGCTTACCCCGTGGCATCCCGTTCCGATGTGCCCCCGCCG
>NW_008667610.1:72586-74980 GCF_000695815.1 Acanthisitta chloris | reverse complement strand
AGCGCGAGAGACGGGGCGGGGGGGAATAACAACATCCCAACACCACCACCAGAGAGAAAAAACACACCCTTTAACGGCATTTCCTCAGACGGTTCCTGTCACTCGGACCAAGTATTACGAGCCTTCGCCCTTGTTATAGATTAATTGCCTGACAGAGGAGTATTCTTGATGAATACAGGGAGGGAAAACTTTCGCCGACCCCCCCGCGCCGGGAGTCGCGGGGCTCGCACCTAACCCGGTCCTCACGGGACCCAGACAACAAATAACTGCGGTTCCGAAGTTAATAAAAAAAGAAACAAGAATAGCCAGTTTCTAAGTCGATGTCAAGGAAAAAGAAAAAGAAAAAAAAGTGAGAAAATTACTTGTGAGCCTGATGCGTGTGGAAAAATACAGGCTTGGAGTGACCTGATCCTTAAAAAGGCATCTTAGCTTTGCAATGGTCACACAAAGGACAAGGAGGCTGGTAAAAGCAATTCCTATGCTCCTGGTAAATCTGAAATAAAGGTGTCTACAGATGTAGCATGTTTGTAAAGAAAGTGCGAGTCCCAGTTCAGGCTCAGCTGTGTGTCCGTGAGCCATCTCTCTCGTACCACACGCAAAGTACTCCAGCCACTCGCCTCTGCTGGGTACCACTGACACTTGCAATAGGCACCAATGCCAGGGAGCAGGACAGACTCTTCAGCTTTAACTCAACTCCGACTTGGCAGCCTCTTTGCAGGCATCCTAAAGCCATTTCATCCTTACAAAAACTGGTTTTGAACCAATTTGTAGCCTACGTTGCACTGCTTAGATCTTGTTTGACTCATATTAGCTGCAGTCAAGTTACTGGAGACTGAATACTGTACTAGAATGTTGTACAGAAATAACATTAAAGTGAAGGAGGCACGGGAAGGCCTCCAAAGGGAAAGCTCAGTGCGAGGCCTAGCTTCCAGTTTCTAGAAAGTGAGATTACAGGTGTTTAGTGTGGCCTTCCTGTTTGTGCTGCTCACGTCCCATCCCTCACCTGAACAGTGAAGTTTTTCTATCATTTTCATTATATGTATATCCATTGCATATGGGGATACTATTCAGACCAGAATCCTAATTCTATACATCTAATTAACAAATTAAGTATTACTTTTGAAAGCTCAGAACAAATAATTGCTCCCATCTCTTCAAATCCACAGGTTTCCTTCCTATCTGTCAGGTTTTACGGAACACGAAGGGAAATTGCTAAATTTTCTCCCTGGTACTCACTTGTCTCCTGAGGTGGAGTGGTTTTTTCTTTGTGATGGTGTAGGGAGGCTGGGAACCATCAAAACACACTTCCTGGGCAGACAGCTGTAGGTTGAACCCACCACAGTCACAAAATTTAGTTTGACTGATACAAACCAAAGAGTGAAAAGAAACCATCAAAGTACTCCATCTTCTCTTTACAGTCACAAAAACTGGACTTAGAGGTAACAACAGGTCGAGTGGTTTTTGTGCAGCTAAATGGCTCTATGTACTGGGTTTTTAGTTAAAGCAATAAACACCACCCATCTTCTCATAAAAAAAAAATCAGGATTGAAAACATTACCATCTCTTATCCTTGGCTTGCTGGTATACAAAAATGTATGAAGGATTCCTTCCCTCAACGAGGCCTCCTCAAGATAACATTTCTTAATTAACAACTTAATTAGCACTGAGAGGGTATGGCCTGTAGTTTATTGGATCTATTCAGCTCTCCAAGCAGCTGCATTGCTTTTAATCAGCAGCGATATTTCCCAGAAAGCAGAAACAACACTCCTGTTCTGAATATGCTGCAATATGTTTAATCACTTATCTCCCCATCCACCAAGGGGAATCCTATGTAAAGGCATGCTTTATACCTGGGCTTCTTCTCTTCTGTGAATACCTGGAGTTTATGTTTTTCATGACTGACAGTAAGAAATTAATCTCAACAGCAAAGGCTCAGGAAAGTGAAAAGGTATGCCTCAGTTTCACTGACTATCCAAAGGTTATAGGGACTTTGGGTAATACTCATGTAGTGATAGGGTCTTTACATGCCCAGATTAAGACAAGGTCTCTTCAGTAACCTCATTAAAAAATGAGTGAAATGCCATGTAAATTAATTGTGCAACACAGCTATTCTTTTAACTTTTGGTTATCTCAAATTTAAACTGAAGATGCTTTTTTTGTTGCCTGTATCAGTAAATTGATATTACCATTGGGGCTGACCACCACAGAGAACAGGGGGCTGCAACTCTCAGCTAAGTGACTTCTGCTCTACCCTTGCAAAAGCAGGACTTGCCTACTTGCTGCTATCTTTGACAGGCTATGCTAGTTCATAAGTTACAAGTGAAGTACGATGATATTGGCAGGGTGGCCAGTTTCAGCAGAACAAACTACTATAGCTCTTCTGAAATCAGCCAG
>NW_008667610.1:32099-72559 GCF_000695815.1 Acanthisitta chloris | reverse complement strand
CCTGCTGATATTTCATTGTAATGACAGTCCCTAATTTTCCCAACCACTAGAGCAGTAAGCATGTGCCCTGGTAATTGTCTACTTTTGCAGCCAAAAAATCCCACAAAGTCAGCACAAGATGTGCATATACAGTATGCAAGACAGTAGAAAACGGGAACCTGAGAAGTGCTGAAAACAGTAAGAGGCTAAAAAAAAAAAAGAAATTAATTTCAAAAATGCTCAACATACTATCTTTTTCTGTGGCTTTCCCAGACAAAGTGGCTGGTAATTCACTGCCGATAAAGCACTGACAAGTGTTAACATCTATCCAATCATTTATAACAAAAGTTTAATTTATATTTTTATATTATATTTCAGTATCATTCTTCTTTCACTTTGGCTTACACCTCTTTCATTCAGTTAGCAACTGTCCTGACCAAATCAGCGTAAATGACAGAAACCAGGTAACGATTTATAAGGTTGGGTTACTAATCCCATAGGAGTCTTACTTCAGCTGCCGTGCTGAGAAATTACCTCTCAATAGACCCACATCAGAAATACTGAAAATGTGACAGAAAACACCAAGTAAGAGGGCAGAAAAGAACATTTGAAAGGAACGTGTACTGCTAGGATTTCTGGAACTTTAATAGCTTTCCACCTCAATTTTGGCCATCGTGAACTCAAGCTAAGAGAAAAAATATATCTTTTTAATGAGTTTTACAACATGCAAGTTGCTTTATAACATATTACATAATGATGTAAGTGCCATAAAGAAGGTTGTGTGCTGCTCTGTAAAACGTATTAGATCATCAATATTTCTGGTTTCGTACTGAGGAATTAGAAATAATGATGAAGATTAGGGTTACAAGAATTAAAAAAATTCTTTGAATTGAACCATTCAGTCATCTCCAGGGAAATGCTAAGGAATTTGTAGGCTGAGAAAATAGGTAAGTTTATAGGTTCTCCTTAGGTGAAAGAAGTCATGTTAACATCATAAGTTTTATACAAACTTTCCATATGCTGTAGTACCCTCTGTGCTTACCCCCAGCTTTCATTCCCCTGCACCCTTATTGTGTAGCCCAGTTGGAAACAGATTTATTAAAAATGATCCATCAACTTTTACACAGAAGGAGGTCAAACATCTTTCAGTAGCATGATTCAAAACAGGAATATCCATTTAATCCTCCTGCAAATGACAGGCCAGGAGAGTTTGTGTCAGAGGCAAAGGAGGTTTGTAGAATCATAGAATCATCATGGTTGGAAGAGACCTTTAAGATTATCCAGTCCAACTATCAACCTAGAACTACCACTGTAACCCCTAAGCCAATAAACCATTCACCCAGCACCCGATCCAGAGGCCTCCCAAACACCTGCAGGGGTGCTCATTCCACTGCCTCCCTGGGCAACCTATTCCATTGCCTGACCACCTTAACAAAGAATTTTTTTCCTAGTATCTAATCTGAATCTTCCCTGTCTCATCTTAAGGCCATTTCTTCTGGTCCTCCTACTGTAGGCATGGTAGAAGAGACCAGCACCCGCCAGCAACCTCCTTTCAGGTAGTTGCAGAGAGTGATGAGGTCTGCCCGGAGCCTTCTCTAGACTAAACAAACCCAATGCCTTCGGCTGTTTTTCATAAGACATGTTTTCTAGACTGTTCATGGGCCATCCTGAGCATCCAAGAGTGATTCTTCCACTCAATGCCATGTTTCCTTGGAATCACCCATGCTCTGTCTCACAGCCCACTTTTGTAGATGTTCTGTATTCCTGGGGAGGAATGCAGACATCTTGAGATGCCTTGCTTCCAAAATTTTTGTTTTCTTTTTTTACCCCTTGTTTAGACATGGACTTTCAACTTTTGAAATACCTGTAGGACTGCTATGTACATTAGGCAATCAACAAGCTAGAAAAGAGTCGTTGCTGAATAGGTCTATCAAAGACTCTTGCATAGTTTTTTTGTTGGTTTGATTAGAGGAGTTCAGTATTTAGCTACTTCTGAAAGGCCAACTTGGCACACAACTGCCCAAACGCACCTTCAAATCTGACACTTAGCAAGCTAAATAATTCTGGCTGTCAATAAGACACAGACCTTGGTGTTATTTTTTAAAATGTAACTTAGTTTTTAATTATATTATGCAGAAACAAGGCTGATTCTAAAATTATTAAATTGAAGACAGATTAATTGCCTGGCTAAATGTAGTGATTTTCATCATACAGAACTCAGTGTGCACTAACCACCAATGACTACTGTAGCTGCACAAAAGAAATGTTGTCTATATCTCTGGTCCAGGGTTAGGAACCTTGGCAAAGCTATATTAAAAACTATGCTCACTTTTATAGTCAGAAAGGAGCCTCTATCACAAAGATATGTGTTCATTATGATAAAAGAAACAGTAGTTTATAAAAGCAAGTGAGGTACAACACAGCGTGATGAAATTATTTATGTCTTCATTGTTGTAATTTAAAATAAGTATGATTGCCAAATTCCCAAGCTTTTTTAGAGTGAGAAAGTAAATCCACATATTTTTTAAAAAATGCTGATTCATGTGGTAACATGCGAAAATAGCTCTAAATCTCTCGGTGTTTATCAATGAACAAGTAACTTGACTTCGCCTGGTAAGTTTTCCTGTTTTGACGAGTAGCTTTTTCCATATTTGAAGCATTTTTTTTTGCGAGTCTCTAATTTTAGTGACAAAAGATGCAAAGATACTGCAGTAGGTAGTCTGACTGATGATGCAGAAGCCAGGCATCTAAAATCGGCAAGTTAAAGAAGACCTAAGAGGTATAGGGAAGGAAGAAATAAACAGTAAGTTAGGCATCAGAGAAATAAATCTCTTTGCTTTCAGCAGGGAGTGCAGTCTCCAGGCTGGTATTAAGCTCAGGAAGATAAGGCTGCTGTGGATATATTCCTCATACATAAAAATTAAAGGAGGTAGGAGAGCATTCAAATGGTTCTTTAATGTCTAGTTTGATTATAAACTCTGCACCTGGCCTCACAAGTTTTCCTTCCATAGGTATTTTGCCTAAATCAAATGTAACATAACAGCTACATACTATATAAACTTTAACTTCATAAATGACTCGGACACAGGACTTGAAAGGCTATTAAACAAGTTCACAGGTAACACAAAATCAGGAGGAGCTGTTGCCTCCCTTGAAGTCAGAGAGGGCTGTGCAATCACCTACTGAATGAAGTTTAACAAGGGCAAGTGTCAGATTTTGCACCTGGGACAGGGCAACCCTGGATGTACCTACAAACTGTGGAATGAGATGCTGGAAAGTAGTGCTGCCAAAATGGACCTGGGGGTCCTCATTGATGGCAAGTTGAATATGAGCCAACAATGTGCCCTGGCAGCCAGGAGGGCCAACCATGTCATGGGGTGCATCAGGCAAGGCATTGCCAGCTGGTCAAGGGAGGTGATTGTCCAGCTCTACTATGTGCTGGTGCAGCCTCACCTTGAATACTGTGTGCACTTTTGGGCACCACAATACAAAAGGGATATCAAGCTATTAGAGAGCATCTAAAGGAGGGCAACAAAGATGGTGAAGGGCCTTGAGGGGAAGCCATAAGAGGAGTGGCTGAGATCACTTGGTTTGTTCAGCCTGTAGAAGAGGAAACTGAGGGGAGACCTCATCACTGTATACAACTTCCTCATGAAGGAAAATGGAGGGGCAGGATCTGGTCTCTTCCCTCTGGCAACCTATGACCAGACCTGAAGGCATGGCCTGAAGCTACCCTCTGGCAACCTATGACCAGACCTGAGGGCATGGCCTGAAGCTGTGTCAGAGTAGGTTTAGGTTGGATATTAGAAAAACATTCTTCAGTTAGAGGGTGGTTGAGCACTGGAACAGGCACCCCAGGGAAGTTGTCACAGTACCAAGCCTAACATTTCAAAAAATGTTTGGACAATGCTGCCAGGCACATGGTGTAATTCTCAGGGATGTCTTGTGCAGGGCCAAGAGTTGGACCTGATGATCCTCATAAGTCCTTTCCAACACTGAATATTCTGTGATTCTGTAACTGTCTTATTTGGGAAGAGTAAGAAATTATATCATTTAGAGTTTGTTAGAACAGCAAAAAACAACTGGACTGTTAGACAACTTGAGTGATTCTCCAAACAGCAGCTGTTCTATACCTGTCTTGCTGTTCCTTCACAAAGTGAAAATATGAATAGGTTCTTAGATCTGGAACAATACTGGCATTCAGGTACTAAGCTTGATACTGACTTCATTAGCATTGTCTTAGACTTGTTCATTTTGCTGATGAAAACTAAAATCAAGATCCCCTAACATACTAATATTTTGTCTTGCTACCAAGCAGTGTAGGTCAAGAGCAATACATTATTAAAATTGTCTGACATGTCATTTCTCACCTCATGGTTGTAGCCACTTTTATGGATGTATTCTTAACCACTAAAATCCCAAGGGTATTTATTGATGGTTTTATGTTAACCAGAGAGCTACACTGAAACTTTTGTCAAATCAAGCAATACATTGAGTGAGTTTGTGGGGGAGCTGAGCAGTTCTTTCTGCTGTGAGTTTATCCATAAGATAATATTAAAACAGTTCCAAGTCTTCCCTGCATTTTTCATTGAGTTTCAAAAATGCCTCATTAGCTCTGGATATCTCAGGGTTTAATATTTTAATGTACTCTACTAACTCTTCAGTACTAGGAAAAGGCAGAGATTCTTTAGGGTGAGCTGAATTGCTTCCTTGGACTCCACTGGCTGTGCTGGCTAGATATTGGTTCACTCGGGTAGGAGCATCAAACACTTTCAGTACACCTAGATATCTTCTTGTGGAATTTCCTTCCTACATTTAGGAATCTTAACACAGAGTCGAGTCTCACTAGAAGATCCCAGAGTAAACTCAGTATGGTTAACGTTATACAGTCTTCTCAAGATGGAAATAACAGAAAAACCTCTGAGTACCCATACAACAAATTCTATTCATATAGTTCAGACATGATTCATGGAATGGTCCTTGTTAGGGATTCTTTCCTTAAGAGATTGCATTATGCATGGGACATGTTGCATACAAATAGATTTGGGAGAGCCAGGAGATGAAATGTGACTCTGAGATTAAGCCAATACTTCAAGTTAAATGGTCACCATTCTAGACTAGACACCTCCCAGTTTGCCAACTCCTAATGGTACAAAGGCAAGTGCTGAAAGAGGATAACATTTTGGTCAGAGGATACATATCCTGTACCAAAAAAGAAAGGAAATTCAAAGCAAAAATTTCTGACAGCAACAAATTTCCAGTAATGGCTTTAATAGCTAATTAATTAAGTTATATATGGGAAGGGTTCTCCTTTTTAGAAAATTGCTTTGCCATCTGTGACGAGATACCATGCTGCAGAGGTTGGATGGCTTCCATCTCAGTAGAAGGGAAACCAGTGTTCTTGGAGACAGACTGACTAGACTAGTCAGGAGGACATCCAAAATGCAATATATGTACTTGATGCTTTTAAAGAACCATTTTGCAAGCTGAAAATAATTACAAGACATATCAGGCCAGAGAAAGAATCAAAGAAAAAAATGTAAATGGCAGTTTGAAACTGTTTAACAACATTTTTACTAGATGTCCAAAAAGCTGAAAATCTGACAGAAAAGGCTGTATGGATTTAAAACCCAGCCTGATTTAGTGGGGAAGTGAAGGCAGCTATAAAGAAAGGGAATTAAAAGTGAAAAAAAGCAGCAAGATGAAAGTAAAGGGGAGGAGAAGTGGGAGCAATGAATACCAACTAAGAACTGCACAAAACTGAGAGAGAAGCAAAGAATAAAATAAAATAAAATCATTGACCAAAAGAGCTAAGGACAAGACAGAAGAGCTTGTCTGAAACTAGCTTAGGGAAAAAGAGAACACTAGTAAAGGAACAGAACCATTATCAGGTAAAGGGAGGTGTGTAAATATTAATGCAGGGATGTGCTGTGTTGTGAGGAGAAACAGGGTAAAGTATTAATCATCTCATGATCATGATCATGGCATACATTCCATCCCTATATTGAAGCAAGAGAATTCTAAAAGACCTCTAAAGTTGAGCATTTTGAGATTGGTAGTTTTAAATATCTGCTTCCAGTAATTTGAAAACATTAATCTTCTGGATTGTTATTGTTGCTTTTCAGTTATTCTTAAAATACTGGGGTTTTCCTGAAGAGTAGAAGAAAGCCCGCCTGATACTGATATTTAAAGAGGGAAAATTGGATGATGTCAGTAACTGCAGGCCTGCTGTCATAATAACACTGGAAAAAGATGATGGGATGGCTGATAGGAGACTTGATGTACAAAGAAACAAAAGTGACTAAAAAAACCTACTCTCAGTCAATATGGGTGTACCAGAAATAGATCTTATCAAGCTAACTTAATATATTTTTAATAAGATTAGAAATTTGGTTGCTGAAGATAATCAAGTTGATATAGAGTACTGAGATTTGAGTGTGGCATTGCACTTTTTACAACACAACACTTTGATTAAGAAATGAGAGCTGTACAATATCAACATGTAATATATTAAATGGATTAAAAACTGGCTAACCAGTAAGTGTCAAAAAGTGCTTCTAAGCAGAAATTATCATCAAATGCCTGTGCTTCTAAAGGGGGTTTGAAAAAATAAGTTTATGCTTTATTCTATTTTTATCAGTGATCTAGAAGACAACTTTAAATAGCAACCAATAAAAGTTTGCAGATGGCAGAAAAACAGCAGGTACAGGACGTAATAATGAAGACAAGTCACTGCTGCAGAACTATCTGGGTTTCTTGGCAATATGAGATCATTCTAACCACAGTACGGTTGGACTCAATGATCCTTGAGGTATTTTCTAACCCAGATAATTCTGTGATTCTATGATTTTAATGTAGCTGGTTGTAAAAACCTACATGTGCTCACAAAGAGTGAAGGACATATTTATGGAATGGAGGGGGCTGTACTGTATAAAGTAGTGATGATGAAAAGGACTTCTGGGGTAGAGGCAAGGTCAATGGGAGATAATCAGCTGAACAAGAGTTCCCAGTATAATGCTGAACCAAGACAAACAGAAATTTGATAACAGAGTGCTCCTTGATCTACCAGACAAAACTATAGTCAGATCAAATGGCTAGAAGTTAAACCTTAGTAAATTCAGGGTGAAAAAATAAAACACATTTTCAGTATCACCTTCTCTAGTATATGTGACTTTAAAATATTGTTTGGTGACTTGCTTTTTATTTGATTTGATTTATTTTTTTTCTGAAAAAAAGAGAAGAGCAAAATAGAGATGATGGGGGCACGGTTTATATTGCACAGAAGACCATACAAATTCATCCTCCTCTTTTAGTATTATTTCTCAATTTTACATGCATTTGTCTAATGCCTTTATTCACACTTCTAGCAATGGTGAGGCTACTGTCATTCAAGTCTGATTTACCTACATGAGCAGGATTTTGTTCTTGTCAGGTAACTGCAATTAATATGCCTCTGAAAAACGACCACAGTTAATCACAAATACTGTATTTTCAAACTTAGGTAAGGATTTGAAGTGTTGTCAGTAGAGCTACAGGTGGCAATGTTCTAACCATTCACTGCTGTATATATTGCAAATAGAAAAATAATTGAGTTCATCAAATGTCAAGGCCTCTGTTTTTTCCATTTAAAAAACTTAACACTAGTACTGGGGGCTTAGTTGACTTCTTTAATCTGTTTCTTGCATTCAAATCTCTCCCCAAGTGCTTGAAAAGTTTCTAGGTCCTAAGCTCAAGCCTCACAGTAGACTTTGTCCCTTTAAAGTGCTTTGCTCATCTTGCAATTCACAAGCCTGTGCTATTTGTCAGCAAGAGACAACTCACTATCTTTCCATCCAGCCAGGAAATTCTGGAAAAGTTTGACTGAGCAGCTTGCCCCAGAAATGGTAGGGTCTTTCCACTCTCCCTCCAGAAGTGACAGAGACCCTCTTCTTCCTTAGTTCCTGGGAAATCACAGTGCCAGCCCTCTGTAGAAGATAGCAGCTCAAAATCTTTTAGCAGGACTTCAGATACAAATTTGAGTCCAAATTAAGCTTTTCAAGTAAGGAATAAAGTTTTAATCAGTCACAAGTACTTTAAGTGTTATTAAAAAATATGACCTATTTCCTTTATTAAAAACAAGAGACTTAAAGCATTTCAAAGTCATATTTAAGCCTTCTGCTGATATTGCTATACTGAAATATGGGGGCTTTATTATGTTATTTGACTGTGTGTTAAAGGACATTACTGACATTCTCCGTAGTATATAAAATTGAGGAAACAACTAAAAAATATTTTGGTTACCTCTCAGGCTTGCAAGGAGAAAGTATTAAAAGTGAACAATTAAATAAGTAAAGTATTTTCTTATTAGAAACAAAATTAAAGTTGTGCTCAATCTGTTATTTTAACCTGCTATCTCAATTTAGAGTGAAGGGAAATTAACTATACTTCTGATATCTGGAATCAATTTAAATAGAAAAAAAAAATAGAAGGAAAGAAAATAAACCATCCTGAAATGTCAGTTAGCAATAGATGTGATGTAAACACCAAACAAGATTCTGGGGTCTAACCATAGTGTGCCTTCCACTAATACAAATGAAAGGTAATCCGCAATTATAAGCTCTAATTATTTAATAAAATGTTTATTTGTATTTCTAACTCTCTGGGTGAAATTCAATCTCCTGCACTTGTATGAGGCCAGGGTAATTGGTGGTCTATGCAATGGCTGTGTAAAGGGACTAGTGAGGTGAAATTCATCCTTCCCCATCTGAGTCTCATGACTATTCCGCACCACTCCAGTTCCCCAGCCAGCTGCTCTCATCTGTGCCTTTGAAATGCTTGGTTGGGAATGGCAGTTGCAATCTCTTCAGGCAGTTTATAAGGCTTGGAGCTGGTTTCAATGTCCTGTGAGTGCAATTTATAACTTCTCTTGCTCTTCCTTGACTCCTTATCTATCCAGAGAAAAAGGTGCTCCATACTGCATGAGAGAGTTGAAAAATAGCAAGAAGTAGGACATTTTCCTGATTGCACCATAGCTGATGACACCGGTGTGGTAATGGTTTGGAACATACGTAATTTCCAGGTGTCAGATGTAAGAGCAGAGAACTTTACATTCAGTCACAAATGGAAAAGGAAGAGACATCTAAACAGAACGTGTCAGTGATATTTATAACATTATTTCCTCCTCTATATGTGTGAAAGAGACAGTCTTCATTTTAGTATACCTAGGTGTAAGTAAGCATTTGATTTTTATATATATTTGTGAGTGAGGAAAAGGAGAGACTAAATATATATGAGCCTGGTTTTGGGTGCATGTATGTGTATAAAATTGACAAAGTAAAGAAGGACAATGGAGATGAATGATGAAGCTGACAATTTCCATTTGCACTTTCATGTAAGTGGAGGTTTGAATGGAAATTACACTTTTCTACAAATAAAGTTTTAGTTCATTTTACTGTAAAGGCAACATTTTGAAGGATTTTCTGAACATCATGGCCTAAGTCAAATCCTGTGTTATCAAGCCCACAAATTATAAGACATTCTTGTCATCTTGCATGCATGAGACTTCCAGGCCAGATACTGTTTCCAGAGCATTTCCTCTTAGACTACAAAACACACATACAGGAGCACATGATCAATGCTGTGGGACTGAACAGTATCTTGCTTCAGCCCATGTGGAAGAGTCCTAAATATACACTATCAATGCTTTTCCAAATCTCTATGACATATACATTTATATTCTGCAACAAATAAAATACTTCTATCAGCCCATCAGAAGAAAACATTCAATTAGACCATTTCTTTTAAAGAAGACTTAAATTTAAAGCTCTTAACATGGATTTCTAAATCTTCAAAAAATCCTTCTCCTTTCTCCATAAGAAAGAGTGAAGCAGAAAAAAATGTGAGTACTTTGGATGAAGACTCTGAGCAGGGCCTTCTTAGGGAAAGTTGTTTCTTACAGAAAGCCTTGGTGAGTGTCTAATTACTTCCTTTAGAGCCACTTTGAATTGAACCATAAGATTCCAATGTGTATTGAATTTAAATTCTACTTATGGGCTCTGCGTCCTTTGATTCTGCATTTCTAGCAAGGGGAGCTCCTTACACCACATTAATCATAATATATGGAAGGGCTTCTGTGTTTGCTTCTGCAGTGCACTGAGTTGTCCCTGAAGATAAAAAAAAAATCCCCTTGGAAGAAAAATCTCATTCTAAATGAAGATTTAAATTGAAATTATTGGAGAAGTTAAGAGGAAAAGATATGCCCAGTAAAATTAGAACAAGCGTTTAAATGGAAGAGGGTATCTTTAATTATTTTCTTCCTTGGCATAGCAGAAAATCCCATGATATGATAACTAAGGATACTTTGGGGGGTTAAGAGCCCAACAGCAGAAAAGCTAATGGGATTTTTTTTTTTCAGATAGAGGTTAAAGTGATGGTGCTGTAAGTAGGCTGTCAAACTATCTCAGCTCACCATCTGCTACATATTAATTTACAATAGAGAGATAGGTGAAGTGGATGTTACTCTTCAGGAGCTATATAAATGTGTAACTTTCTCAATTAGTATTCACTTCAAATGAAGAATAAAATCCCAGGAATCTCAGACCAGAATACAAGCCAGACAGTATTATATTTAAATGGTAATAGTATACCTATAATACACAGCCAGACCTGCAGTGTATTGCCAAGAATATAACCCGAAAGACTAGGCTAAGCCATGTACCATCAACATCATGGTATGTCTTTGTTTTGGATAGGTATGCAAAATGGGATAGAATAAATGTGTGTTTCTAAAAGGCCTTTTTTTTGCTTTTTTTTCTCATTTTATTGGAAATAAATGTTGCACTTCTAGTTTGCTATATAGGAAACTGTATTTTCTTTAAAAGCATTAATTCCCAGTTGCACCAAAATCAGATTGAGGAAAGGAAACAGCTACTTAAGAAAAACAATCTCTACTTTCTCCCATTCCTGTGTGAATCACACTCTAGGTGAAGAAAAATAGAGACAAACTCTTAATTTTTGTGCATCAAGAGCTAGAAGCTACTCATAAGACTGGGAACAGAGTTATCTTTCTCACTGTAATGGCAATGTGGAGCCCTATCCCATCTCTTGGATACATGTGGGACTTACTTCCTTTGGACTGATTCCCTTCCTCTCTGAATGAGACTGAAAATTCTTCTCTTGATCTCAAAGGAAAAGGATCAAACACTGAAACAAGCACATTCAATATGAAAATGTGTGCTGTGTATGGTTTATAACTCTGTTGGAGATACTAAATAAAATGTGGTAAGGTTCTTTGATAATTAAAAGTTCTGGGTATCTCCCTTTAAATTCATAATTCAGTTATTTTCCCTGGTCTCTTCAAGATTTACTCTAGCATGGAATATTGGTTAACAATTAGCAGTGCTTTAGTAAAAATGCCAATTAAGCTTAGGCTAATCATAGCAGACCTAGCCTTGTTTTATGCTGAAAAAAAGCTCCTAAATCTGAAAGAATACTGTATCCCAAGTTAGAAGCACATTTATTCTCTTCATTCATTCATTTCCCAAAGAATATGGGATTTCCCACCATGCCAGTCATTTCTGTCCCACAGCCAGAAGTTTCCTCAGATCTCCTCCTCTCCCTCTTGATGATAAATTACTAAATTCAAGGGAAAAGTAGAGTTATGCTCTAGCTTTCACTCTTCTGCATCTCCTGTGCAAAGCCAAGGTGGTGACAGTTTGTGAACAGCAGAAGGTGGAGGACATGGCTGCAACACTGTCTGAAGCAGGGAGCGTGGGGGTACAGCTCTTCTGCTGACTGCAGCTGTAATGGTGCCGTCCACCTCGGAGGCAAGTTTCTTTATAACACACAGCCATATCCCACTAAACGTCCAGAGCAAAGGTGGTATGCTCAGCCATAATTTAAAGACTATGACACGAAGAAAGGGTTATGATGTTTAACTTATAGGCCATCCAAATGTTATAGGCCCAAGCAAGTTCCTATTAGCAATAACTCAAGTCCACCGAGGAGATTTGACATTCAAAAATGATGAGCACTAATCCCTCGAGCCTGCTCCGACCCAGCCACGCTCAGGCCACTTGGTAACCTGAGTGACCCAGGAGTCAAACCATGATAACCCTCTTCAATTTAAAGAGCGGCTTCTCCCCATCTGTCTGAGTTCTGACTCTGCACAATAAATTTCCCAAAGAGCATAAAGAGCCATCTAGTGTATATCAAATCAATATCATTGTGGCTTGCAGCGATATCTGAGGCTACAGTTCACAAAATAAACTAGGCCAGGGGCTGGATTTCTGCCCTTGGCAATCAATCAGACTCACTGGGTCATAGATTTTAGTGTAAATTAACACAGCAGAAACAATCACGCTCCCCAGATGATGATATAATACAGCATTTGCTTTTCTTTCCCCCCCCATTTCATTGCTCATGCTCGGCAGCTAAGCTGTACTGAACAAGAATAATAAAAAGCAATGATTAGAAAGGTGGTGGTAACCATAAAGCAGAACATTAATATTCTCTTGACAAATGTATATATAATGCACATAAAATATATACACAATATTAAAAAGAAAAAGGAGAGGGGAAGTGGTGTTAAGTCACTGATGTCTCAAAGGTGTTATTTTTCCTTAAGAATTGTAGAAGTGATCTTGTAAATCAGTGTGAGTGGTTATCATTTTCTTTCATTACCGGATTTGAATCTGAAGATGTTAAATGCTCTGTTATTGTCTTCATATACCACTTCCTACACGGTATGTGTGGAGCATACTGACAAGTCTTTTCTCCACTTGCGATTCAGGCTGTCCCAATGTTTACCTGAGCGTTGTCAACACTTTTCCCTAGGGGAGTTTTAATTTTTTCTCTTTAGTATGTCATTGTTTTAGGAGAAGAGGCACCTAGTATTTCCTGACACCCACCTTTATGCAAATCTCATCTTTTGAAATTTTCTCAGAATGTGCCACATATGAAAGCCTTGCAGGAATTACTATAATCTCTAATTATTCAATTGACATAAGACAGTGTATTGTATTTTCTGTCAGAACCTCAGGAAGAAATGTCAATATTTTCAGCATTAGCAGGACCTTTTTTGAATTATAAACACCCATCCTATAATGTTATTTTATCTCGTGCGTCTTCACAAAATATTTTACAAAAAGGGAATGCAATACACATAAAGGTGTCAGCTGAATGTTTAATTTAATGCAACAGAAATTTATGGTAAGCAACTATTTTATTCTTTAAGTATTCAAACCTTTACATTACTGTTCAGATAGTATAACTCTGGTCAGAATGTATTTATTTGCAAAATATCTAATTAGATTGTACAAACAATATGTAGTTTAGATATAATAAAATACTAATCTGTGTACAAAAGCTACATGGTATGGATTAGAACTGTGTGAGAATAATAACTACCATGCAGGAGTGGTTTCTGTTGAATAGTCAGAATAATAAGATTTATCAAATAACAGTTATAAGCAGGAATTCATTTCTTAGATTAAATTTATCCACTATTTTCTGCCAGGGGCATAAAGAAACAGAAGCTTCAAAGGTAGCTCTCTTCTGAGATGACTGAAGGCAAGCTGTACCTCCTTTAGTGACAAATCTACTCTTCTGTTCTCTGACTAAAGACAGGAGCTGTATTAAGAGGCTGTAGATGAGGAGCACCTCTTGTGTGCTCTGGTGTGTCCAACTCAGGAAAGCTCTTAAGTGGTTGCTACAAAACCAAGATACAGGGGAGAACTGAGGGATCTGCCACCCTAACGATGTGACATATATTCCCATCCCTGTGCAGCAGGGACATGAACTGGACTAGCAAGATATAGTCATTACAGGGCTGCACAGTGTGCCTCCATGGTAATTGTGAAGGAACCCCCTTCTCACTGTCTCACTTCTCATGTTTTTAGTGGGTATTTCCTATGTGGCTGAAGACTTTTCCATTAAAAGAATAAATTTGCTGTGACACACTAAGTGAAACTTAGAGTATTGATGACAGGTAACTGAATAGTTTGTCTAAGGTAAAGCAACATTCTCCCTGCAAATAAAACCTCAAAAGCACAAAACAAAGCAACCAAACCAGCCTATAGGGTAAAGAAGTAGATTTCCTTCCTTCATCATAGTCCACCCATGAACAGCTGAGTTACAAACACTTGCCAATTATTGTTTTGGTTTTTCAGTTTAGATTCCTCAGGAAAACTCAGGTTGTGTGCCACTGCATCAGCTGGTGTGTTCTGACAGCAACTAGATTGTCTGCTTTTCTAAAAGCTGGTGTAGGGCAAGATTGCCTTGAGGTAGCAACTACCTTGTGTGTTTGTTCATGGTGATTCTATGTTTAGCTTAAGTAGTTAAAAATAATTTTTGAATGTCCAAAATGTAGCAATTTACTCTGTGCTATGTGGAAGTTACTGTTAAAATAACCTGCTGATTTTTACTTTTTAAAAAACTTAAGTACTCATATATAGAGAAATTTGGCTTAAAAGGTTCATAGGGCTCCACACTCCATCTCAGAAGGAAGAACACAGAAAGTGTCTCAGCAAATTTTATTTGATCCTTTGTGAATCTCTTTTATGCTACAGACCTTAATTATGTAGTGGCAGAGTATTTTTCATCAGACTGCTTCATTCAGAGCACAGGCTGGATGCACACAGGAGCAGAATTAAGATCTCACAGGGTACCATAAATCTCACCTCACCCAACTTGCTCTTTCTGGAGTTTGCCACCTAAGCATCATTCCTCTGACCTATTTTCAAGCACTTTAAAATAATAACTTTCTTGCCTCCCTGTCTTTCCCTGCACTTTGTCAACATGAAGCGGGTCTTCATTTAGTGATATATACATGAAACAGCTCTGCATCTTTGGAGTGCTGCAATGATAGTAAGTCCTAAATAAGGAGCAAATGCTATGTGTCAATATGCTGTGCAACACAGTAGGCCACATGAGAGGTCTGCATTACATCATTCGTGGACTTTCCAGGCTTGTAATGTCCTTTCAGTGAACCTGAACTGAGTGTTGAGCTTATAACGAAAACTGAAACCCAGGGAGTTACTTGTGGTTTAGAATTTTTGCACAGCTTCAATATACACATACTGGGAGTCATTGCAACAGGCTAAAGATGTGTTTCAGCCACTTGTGAGGTAGTAATGTTAATAGGTAAAAAATTTGCTTCCTAACATAAAAAATTTTCATTTCTCCATTTTAGATTTTGTGTTGGTTTCTTTTTTTAAAAGAACACAGGACACTTTTGCCAAACATCTAATATTTTTTTCAGTTCTCCAATTGCAGAAAGCAGGCATGTATTGCAAAAACTATAATTAGAGATACTGTTCTATACATGTGTGAATGTGTGATTCTTGGTGTGTTTTTCTGTATGCCTGAGTATAAAAATAATGAAATATTCACTGGGCTAGAAGAAAGAGGGAAAAACGACGAATAAATCCTACAGTCCAACAGTCAGGGTACTCCCCTGGAATGTGGGAGAATCCAGTCACAGTCCCTGCAGAGATGAATGTTAATTATGTTCTGGAAGTAGAGCACTTCCAGCGGGAGAGATTAAGAGGTACCTATTCACCAGCCCATGGATTAAGTCACCTTTATGGGAGATTTGTGTTCAGAGACAATTGGGATTCACTCGAAAGATGATCGCTCCTAGGCAGTAAAAAGCTTATCCCTGTGGTGTGAGTCAGAAACTCTTCTCCTGACCACTGGCTAAGTTCTGACCTTGTGAGTGAGATGAGAAACACGTCTTGCTTTTTAAGCTTGTGAGGTCTTGAGCTTGAGACTGGCATTACAGCACAGATCTAGCAAGACAGTGACAGATCTTTTTATGAAATTCTGTGATCTGAAGCACAGATCTAGCAAGACAGTGACAGACCTTTTTATGAAATTCTGTGGTCTGGGGAGTTTCTCTGGTAGAAACATGCACGAGAGAAATGCAGGTGCCTACAAAACTAAGGAAGACAGTAGAGAGATATCATGGAGGAAGGAAGACAGGAGAATGGAAATCTGAATGTTATATTTGTGTTGCCTAAAAAAGCATATTTTTTTTCTGTATTTCCCCATGGGGACATAGTGTTAATTTTTCCCCTTTCATTTCTTGTGTGCACTTCTGGCCCTGTCTTCTTCTCTGTTTCCCTTGCCACAAACATTCCAAGCCCAACCGTCATGCGGCTCACTTTGTGATAATGTTGCCTTGAAAGCAATCTTGTTATAAGGCTATTCTTAGGTTTCAGTAGGCCTACGATTCTTCTTTGCCTTTGCTTGCTCTGGAAAAGTCGAATGTCCATCATGAGGGGTCCCAACATTATGATGGCCCTGTCTTCTTCTCTGTTTCCCTTGCCACAAACATTCCAAGCCCAACCGTCATGCGGCTCACTTTGTGATAATGTTGCCTTGAAAGCAATCTTGTTATAAGGCTATTCTTAGGTTTCAGTAGGCCTACGATTCTTCTTTGCCTTTGCTTGCTCTGGAAAAGTCGAATGTCCATCATGAGGGGTCCCAACATTATGAGTCAAATGTTGAGGAGAAAGAGTAAGAAGCAATTATCCTTTCTCTCACATGGCTGAACAGGAGCTGCCATGTGTCAAGGTCCTTTCTTTTTACACTCAAGTCAGAAAACCTTCTCTTCTAAACTGTTGCTGGTTTTGTGCCTTGTGCTTCATGAGCAGTTGTTGAGATCTCTCTCCAGACCTTTTCTACCTGACTTCCAAATACAGCTATAGAGAAACATGTACAAATGACAGACTTTAGGAACAAAGAGGGCATTAATCTTTTTTCTTAGATTTGGCATACAGAGGAACACTTCATAAATCCAGATAGAAGAGCTGAACAGGAAACACAGTAGAAGTCCTCATATTTCTACCAAACTGTCCAGATACCTTTCCTCCTTGTATTTATTTTTAAATTCATTTCTGTGTTTAAAATGGACAACTGATTAATGTAAAATAGTTTATCCAAATGATATTTTTTGTTTCCTTTTAATCAGGTAAAGCACTTCTTAAATTACAAAGGAAAACAGTTGCAGACTGTTTAAAGGCTGGTAGATCTTTAAATCTTGACAAAAAAACCTGGTGCTCTCAGCTTTTAATCCTATTTTCCAAAATTGAGTTATATTCAAATAAGTCTGATAATCCTTAGGAAGAAAAACAAATGCTATGTTTCTTACAAGACCCAAACTTCCAATAAATCATTTGGGACTGAGGCAGTGAAAGCAATGCCAAACTGGGTTAATTTGGGGGTTGGCCCACATAGCTAATTTGACAAACGGCACTGAAATTTAAGTGCTATTTTTTTCTATGCATGCCATTTTTGTTTTGTGACTGTAAGGGTTATTAGCATGGCTTGTTTCCTTCATGTTACTGCTTTTCATAAAGTTAACTAGTAGAAATTGTGCCAAGAAAATAAAAACCCAACAAAACCCAGTTGGTTCATGATTTAAAGTAATAAAATGATGCAGTATTAAAATGGCAACAATCCTGCCCTCACAAAATTGGCTGGTACAAAAGTAGACTAGTTGGTTACAAACTGTATGTAAAATCTAAAACAATAAAGAGAAAAGCATATTTAACCATTGTTTTACTAAATCTCATAAACAACAGCTGAAATTCTGGGAAGTAATGCCCTGCTTGTTTTTCTAAGTAACATTAAGAAACAGCTCAACCTAAATGATATACCATGAGAAAATAATTTCTAATTATTTTAAGTAATATTTAGATCAATTCATAGCAATCTTATTATCTTTTATGTTTATGTCAGTATTAGATTACTTTCATGTTTGTTTAAGCTCTTTTGCTTTTTAGAATGTCGGTTTCAAAGGCAAATTGAGCATAGTTAAAATAATCAATGTCCTTTGCGGTTTCAGCATATGCAGAGAACAACAACAGTTGAAAGGAATCTAGTGCTTTCTTATACAAACTATTAAGCTTTCACTGAAGAAAACCAGAATTATCTAGTTAATTATATCATTCATTATTGCTACCTGCATATAGTCAGTAACTTACAGTCTATTAAAGAAAACTATATTGAAAGAGATATGCTGTGAGAAAGAATAGCAGCTGGGCAGCCTCAATCACTGTATAGCATTGCTCAAAAAATGTTCTTTATTTGTTCATGTGAAGGACTGTGAGTAAATAGTCTGATGCTGAAATGACTGGGTTTCACCTGGGAAACTCTGCATTCAGTTTCTTGCTCGGCCACAGACTTTCTGTATGACCTTTGGCTGATTATTTCATTGTTTCTGAGCTCTGGCCTGGAGCTAAAAGGGGCTGCAGTGCTTCCTTTCCCCCTTCCTTTACCTATAGCTAGACTGTAAGAAACTTGTGGCTGGGGTTATATCTGCACTTTGCTGGTGCAGTCCTGGTAGGGCGCCCATCTTGGCTGCAGCCACTCTCCTGGGTTGTACAGTGAATAATGATACTAATCCAACAGGCCGTCTGTACATGAAAGCACTCATTAGCTTCACTAAGATTTCCACCAGAGCCATAATTGCAGCAGTGAAGTGCTGACAATTTCTCAGCATGGGTCACCTTCTGAAATATTTAAGGGGAGTGAAAAATACTTGAACTAATTGCTAGTGTCTTATTCTTTGTTTTTTTCTTCACTTTGCCCTCCTGTTATTTGTGCCTTACTGTCATGAAAGGAAAATTCACATTTTGCAAGGACTCTAGGGACTCCATTGCAACAGAATATGGGTGTAAAGGGGTGGCAACACTCAACAGGGCTCTCTATGCTCCCACTCTACTCTGATGGACAGAGATGCCTGGGGTATGCTGTTGTTCCTGCTGGTTTATGCATCTAGGATTTTTATTGACAGAAGGAAGCAAAGCATGGCAGGAGAGGGATGAAATTAATGTCCAAGGCACAGCTGAGCTTTCCCCAGATCCAGGAATACAAAAACACTATTATGATTAGTCTAAAATTTTTTAAATGTCAGCTTACAGGTTTTTGCCACTTCTCCATCACAAATGTAAACCAAGTATATCCATTACAAGATACCATAGTGCCACATTGCTGTGCACAGAGAACGTCCATGAGATAATGCATTGCTAAAAACATATTAACCGATCAGCTTGATTTTGAGATTATTTTGTTAACTGTCTTTTGCAGGAAGAAGACACTTCAAACTAAACTTTTCAGAATGGTAGTAGAATGTGTTTTGTTTTGTTAATAGCCATCTTTTTAAACTTCCTTAACATTTCAGCTGCCTTTGTATAAATCAGAAAATTTTTCATCTCTGATAACAGTGTAGAGCCTGCTTTGCAAGATCCACAAGTCAAATTTGCTGAAAAAGATTTTTTTTTTCTTAATACTGGAATACATTGTTACATGGCAAATTTTATTGGGTATGTTCAGTGATAATACTGGTGTAGCATTGTGTTAGCAGACTAATGCATTTTTATTTTAGCAAGTTTCTCTCTTGCAGTTTTAAATTCCGGGCACTAGCCCAGGATTCCAGACTATTTGGTAGCTGAATGCAAATGCAAAGAGAATATTCATATCAATGCTTCTAGTCTGTTTCAAAGAAGAAGATAACTTTTGGGTTTATTCCATTTGCATCATTTTGATGAGCCCTCTGTAAATTGATTTATAGAGTTCAATATTTTCAGAAGTACACTACATATTGAAAGCTACTGATACTGAATTATTTAAAAAATATTTGCATTATTCTGTTTCTGATTCTTTCTCTGCTCAAGGGGACTTCTGATTTTGTAGCTATGGGACAGGTAAGTGTGACACTTCCCATCACTATGTAAGAATGGTACAAAACCTCTACTTTCTTTTTAAAAGGGGTGTTCACAAGCATAAGAAAAGCACTTGGTAGCTTTAGCTGTCATTAGCCAAAATGTCCAAGTTTGCATCAAAATCGATGTCAATATTCATATATATTCAGATCTAAGGTTTCAGGTCACTCAGCACTGAAAAAAAGAGGGGGTTTCCTCCATATGCAGAAGATTTCCCTTTCTTTTGGGAAGGGCCATGCATAAGAAGTACGGATACTAGAATCTGAGTATTCCAGTTGAAATTCCAGAAGGATTTCTTCCTCACGGAACTGGAAATGAGTGGATCTGTTCTGGCCTCCAAAACTTCTCTCTTCCTGGATAATAGTGGGATAAAAAAGCGCAAAGGAAACCATGATGACATGTATATCAAAACAAATGAAGATTTGAAACCCTTACTAGAAATATAGTACATGTAGGAATCAACAGCTATGCTTAACTATGAAAATGCAATTGTAAAATCATAAAGGAGAGATTTTGGAAACTGTAATTTCATCCTTTTTTCTGTAATGGATTATAGGAAAATTATAGATAACATAAACTACTTGTACAAGATTATGAGGTGAGACAGAGGAGAAAAAAGTAAAAGAAACAACCCGAAGAGCAGAACTTTCAATAACCAGTCAGGCTAGAAACAGGTGGTTATTACTATAGAACTCAAGTAAGTAAAAACTTTTTATCATAAAATATTTGTAATATGCCAACAAAGCAATCCAAAAATCAGAAAATACTGATTATTTTGTAATATCCAGCATGCAATTTGAACTTACTGAGGAGAAAAAATGCTATCATACTTAACCTGGTATAGATGTTCTAAGGAAAAAAACCTAGAGGGGAAAATATATATATACAGGATCAAAAGGGAAACTATATTTATTCTGATAACTAATATTATTTAACTGCAGACTTAAGGCATACCAAAAGGTAATTATGAAACAAGGAAAAAAGAAAACAAATATTCTGTGATCTGATTGTTCTGTATGATAAAAAGAGTTGTAAAAGAGGTGCAATTTCAGCACTGACAGACTGCAACAGTGCATTTTATTGAGTGAGCTTCAGTGGGAGCAAGAATTGCTTTCATGTCCCAAGGAACACCATCCAGCAGTGAGATTCCTTAAGGAAAAATGCTGTAGAAGAACAGAATTTTTAAGTCATGCCAGTTCTCATGATTTTGTTAATACTATTGAAGTATTTATTGTCCCATTCAAATTTATATTCCTGGAGTCAGATTTTTCCTGAGAAGATCATCTGACAATTTAAAAAAACCCAAACCAAGAGTTTTCATTCATTAGAATTCTTTTTTCTTTTTTTTAACTGCAGTCTCATGAATTCTGAATGCTTGCATTTGGCAATGAGGGAAGACTGAATTCTACAAATGATTGTTTGAAAAACAGAAGACTAAGAATGAAATTAATGACTAGAATGTAATTTAATAATCAGCCTTAATTCAGACAAGACTGTTATATAATAAAGAAATAAGGGAACACTTGATTTCTTTGAAACGCAAGTTTTAAGCAAGTGCAAGGAAATAATTTACCGCTTTTAAAATTAACTTTGGAGATTCACTTTTGCAGCACATTTCATCCTAAATACCATACTTAAGTGTATAAGTGTTAAGTATAAAAGTACAAACAGTCATAAAATTGTAATTTATAAAGAATACTTTCTTACCTAATTAGGGTAAAACTAGGAGTGTTAGGCATGCTTATATTTAGTAAATAAAATGTCCCATTAGTCTCAAAAGGAGTGAATTATTCTATTATGATAGAATTTGATAATTATATGTATTTTTTATGCATTTTTCCCAGACAACTTCATGTTGGGCTGTGGTATTCCTGCCTTCCATCAACAGCTGACAAAAAACCCCACATTAGCAGTGTTTCAGGTCACAGCATGCATTACCTTGCACTGTGAAGGTGATTATTCCTCTCTGTTGCAGTGGGTCTAGGTTGATAGCTTAGAAGGTTCTACTACAGGACCTCTTGATGTCCCTTCTAATGTAACTTAACCTATGAATAATTTTATGCTCTTTAATCACTTCAACTAAGAACCCAAAGGCCTTGTCCACATTAATGGATAGTTAAGCTCCTGAAATTTTTCTTCCAATGTTTTTCCCATTCCTGTGCTTTAATTCACACTGGGACAGACGACCTGGGTAAAACAAAATTGGAAGATGCATCCGTGGGAGTGCTCTTATAAAGAATTACAGTTGCAACAGGGCATTCAGTACACGGGACCATGTGAGACCTAGTCCAGATTAAAACACACTGGAAATACAGAAAATAAGCATATTGGTCCTCCACACCAACTACTGTGCTCTGCACATCCACCCCTATTGCTCTGTTACTTGTTAATGAGGACAGAGACAGGTCTGGCAGTAATGAATCCAAGCCTCCAGGCTCAGTGTGTGAATGAATCTACAAAATGCAGACCAAACATTTTCATCATCTGAAAGAGAAGCATGTTTACTTCACTAACATTTTAGAAGAACTTCCAGTTTAAGATCACCTTTCAGTTCACTCAAAGCACCCAGAAGGAATCAAGGAGAACAAAAAATAATCTGTTTGCTGTCTTAAAATGCAATCCATTGGCTTATTAACAATGTATTTGCAAATATGTGGTAAGGGAATCCTATTCTAGTCGAGAAAAATAGCTTTAGTTCTAAGATGGCAGAGACAATACCTCAGTATTTGATCCACAGTATGGATCAAGCACCAAAATCCTCAGTCATTTAACAGAGTTCATACAGGACCACAGAAATAATTTGGAACAATTTTGCCCTGGAGTTGTGCAGTTTTCAAAAGATTAATTTTCCGCTTTTATTTCTTTTTCTTGGAAATGTTACACAGAGTCTGTACAACTATATAAATAGTAAAAGTATCGAGTATAAATTTGCTTAACCTGCTAAAACAGACATTATTTATGCAGAGCATAGCTACAATCATTGTGAAAAAAATCAAATATTGACAGTATTCGAAATAAAAATGCCTCATATTGCCAGCAAGACTAATTGCTGTTTCTGATGAATCTCCTCTTTTTAAAATGGCCTAATCGACAGAAATAGATTAGTAGAAGTCATGCATAATGCTAGTAAACATTTGAGATCGCATGCATTCAAGCCTTTTCTGAAAAAGTCCATGCTTAGTGTTGCTTTTCAAAAAGAAGCAGCAGTGCTGAACATCTTACTATTTCACCTCTAAAGTTACCGGACTGTGTCACAGTAAGAGCAATCAATATTGGTTAATAGGCCAGATCTGTGTTATTAGTATTCTTTACAACCTTGACATACTTCATTTTATGTACAGATTGCCTATGAAAACTTGGGCTTATATCTTGTCTAGACAATGCCTTACATGGCCATTCAAATTAATAATGTACCAGAATTATCCTATGCTTAATGCAGCTGTGCTCTGTATTGACTCTGAAAATTAAATTTACTTCATGGTGCCTATTGACAGCTGGGTCTCAAGCATATTTAATGGATTTGAATGGAGTTTGGGCTATGGCTTATGCCTCCAAGCAAAATGTTAATAGCTAATAATTTTCATTAAAAGTGAGAGTGTTTATCTATAAACGTTGCATTTCTCAGTATATGAAGTCAGCATAAAAATAAGTTTAAGATCACCTTTCAGTTCACTCAAAGCACCCAGAAGGAATCAAGGAGAACAAAAAATAATCTGTTTGCTGTCTTAAAATGCAATCCATTGGCTTATTAACAATGTATTTGCAAATATGTGGTAAGGGAATCCTATTCTAGTCGAGAAAAATAGCTTTAGTTCTAAGATGGCAGAGACAATACCTCAAGTTGCATCTGAACATAATGAAAAACCTCATACATAATATATTTATTGACAGCCCTGGAAATTGAACTTCTTTATTTATTGGCAGCCTGCACATAGCATAGGCAGTGCAAGTTTCTTTCACTGCTAAGCAAACATACTTTTTACCTGGACAGAAGAAACTACTTTTTCTGAAGGAAATAGAATTTATTCACTATATCAAGTTGTCTTTGGACTATCTATGAAATGTCAAAAAAGGCTGTAAGCCAGTTCCAATTTTTATGGTCACTTTTCTGCTCTGGAATATGTTCTCAAGAGAAACAGAAACAAATTTTATTCACTACCAATATGAGACTGACTATCGCTACTAAATCATCAGTTAGTTATGCATCTTAGTTACTGGGAAGGCTAAAATCCTCTTAGGTAAATAACTGACCTATTTCCTGCTTATGATTAATATCAAAATTGATTATTTTGGTTCATCAGGTAAAACTGACCTTTTTTTTTTTTTACCTTTCCCCGACCCTCCCATGAGAATTTCTTGCCACATATCCTTAGTAGTGCTACAGTGCAGTATTTGCTTGAGATAAAGACTGCTTCATGGTCTCCAACCCTTCTTAAGTTTGAAATTATCACCTTAAAAACAAGCAAAAATTTTGAACATTTCTGCCACTTTTAGCACAAGAAGAATGAAAAACATGCTTTCCAACTTGCAAGTGATAATAAACTTTCTTGCACAATATGACAAAGAAAAAATATTGAAACTGAAAAACTGAAAAATGAGAGGATAGGCCTCCTTAATGTCATGCTGCAAGTCTGCAATACATTTTGCACAAGACTGTTTGCTAAACTTAGAAAAAAGGCAGCTTAATAAGGACTGCACTGGGCTTTAGCAGAAATCAAGGCAGGCCTGAAATCCAGATAGAAGTGCCACATTCTCTAGCAGGCATTGTGAAGTCCATTAGTAGATACCCTGCCAGTTTACCTTACATGCAGCAATACTGTTTCTATTTAGTATCTTCAAAATATGTTGTATGCAGTACAAACCATAGAAAAACAGAAATTTCTTCTTTTGCTTGTTTTCTTGCTTTTTCATACAGTCTCTTAACACATTCAGTATAAAAGACTGGTAAGATTAAGAGGAAAGAAGAAAGCATACATATTATAAATGTAATATCTATACTGATATATAACAGAGAAATGTTAAACATGCGCACACACATATATGTACACAAATATATATACATATATGTAGACATACACATGCACATAAACATACAGAATAATACATAACCTAGAGAAATTAAACAGAGAAATGCATTACAAATAGAAAACAAACATGACACCTGGCTCAGCTTCCTAGGAACTGTCAGAAACAACTGCAGTCTCTGACTCACATCCAGGCTGCAATGATTAAAAAAACCCCAACAACAACAGAAATAAAAGTAGTAGTAGTTCGATGTGGAAGAATGTTTAAAAGATTAATCAAAATTCAGGGTATAATGTATATAAAGTTTAAGGAGGTGCAGTGACATACAGGCCAATATGCTGCTGAATTGCAATTAAAAAGAAAGCAAGAAAGCATGACATTACCAGCTGGCACATCCTCCATAGTAGGGAAACATTGTTTGATATGAGACATGTGCTGTTGAAGCAAATGTACAAAGGCCTCACCGATATCCTTAATTTTATAATTTTCTTCTTTAGGATTGTTCACCTTAAAGTTCAAACATTTTAGGGATCAATAATATCTTTAATTGGAAATAGCTTTTTGAAGACCAATTCCTAGAAGACTCTTCCTATTGGACTTCCCACTGAATTCACTCCTGATGAGAAGAAGGGGGGTGTCTCCTTACAGAAGGAAATTAGGTTGTGCACTGTGAGTCTTTCATATATACCAAGATTTGAAGGATCCGATTGAATTTAAGAGCTTTTAAAGCCAGAATCCCATAACTGTGGTCCCACTTTCTGGTGACACAATCTGACTACAATTCAATGTCTTTCCTTCTGCAGTAATTTTTTTCTGCAAGAAACTGCAAGAATAGTGCGCCTCTCTGACAACAGTGCTTGGATATGTCTTTTATCCCCTGTGACTTGTTTTGATTGCTGACAGTCCTGCTATGCATTTTGCCTTTCCAACAATCCACACAGATCCCAGCTTTATGCAGAAGTCCGAAGGGCACAATCCCATGCCTCTGTTGTGCTGAGGAGCATTATTTGTAACCTGAAATGTATGGTTTTTTCTTACATGAAACAAATCAAGAAACTATTGAGACTGATCTTATTGGAAAAGGAGCAACTTTTAACCCAAAAGCAAAAGTGAATGTCTTTCAATAGTCAAAGTGAAACCCTGGATGGAAAATGTATTTTCATGTTGATAAAATGTTGATATTACTAATGGTTCTTCTTGTTGCTAAAAGTTTCTCTTTCCGTGACTCTAAGCAAACAAAAGAACAAAGATTGTTTCGGAAACACTGTCAGAACTGTCCAAATTTTTCACTTACAGTTTTTCATTCTTCAGATGAAACACAGGAAACTGAGCTGGTGCTCATAAACTCAAAAGAAAGTCACCTTTTTTCCCTTGTTATGCACTTACCTTTAGAAATGCATCAGACTTTTCAAAGTTGTCTCCCTTAAATTTTTGCCACAGCTAATGATGGATGAAGTACGTCATATAGAAATGAAAATGTGTCCTGAAAGAGTGCTTTGATAGCAGATTCCACCCCCACTTCTGCAAATGTCAGCAGGTTTTTTCCTCCTTTCCTTTCTTGTTCTTTTCCTTCTCTCTCCCTTTTCTTTCAATGATGGAAAAAGCCCCCAAACAAACAAGCAAAAGGCCCTGTATTCTTTTGGGGCTTATGTTGTGAGGGACTGGTAAAGCAGGACTAGATTCCATAGTTACTGCACATTTTAAATGACAGGATTTTGGAGTCATAATTTGGGCTCATGGAAGTAAGCCTGGTTTCTAAATTTTACAGAATAGCCATAGTGTCACACTGAGAGTTGAAATTTCCATGGCACACATACCTTTAAAGTAGAGACAAATAAGGCATTCCTTTTATGCTATTTTGCTCTTCCATAGCTACAGAAAACAATAGCTACAAACTTTTAATTAATTTCTATAATACAGATCCTGATAACATCCAGTCATGGGCCATTTTTAATTTTGAAATGAAAGAAAATAAATAAAATAATTTCCTTATACCTCTAATAGACTGCTAGAATATGTAATCTAATGAACTACTGACAGCACTGAAAATTTTACTAATTATGAGCAGGTTTTTCTTCCCAATACAAGCCAGTCATGAAACTGTGAAAAATAGTGAATACATAAATGATATGCATATTTGACATGGGACAGATTTCAATAGTTTGGGGAGGACTTCAAAGGACAGCTGATGCTGCATGAAGTAACACTTCTGAAAAACAGTGAGTAGGACGTGCTGGCAACTTGGATTTTCTAATGAAGTGTGCTTTTATATCCCTTTAAATCCTCCTAAAAAATTAAATATATTGTTCATAATTTCACCTGCATTACTTTCAATCTCCAGATGGATTTTATTTGCATAAGAGTTCCCAGGAGGGCTTTGCTATAAAGAAGCCTTGCTGAACATATTTCAGAACTAATCATTTCTTTAAACAGACATTTGTAAATAAAAGATCTATACGTCAGATGTGAAAGGTTAGCCACTATGCACAATAACAAAATAATTTAATTTTAAATAAATTACTTTGACTTAATTAATTAGGAGGTGAACTGAGCCTCAATTCCTAACATAGTTAAGGGAGAATACTCATGCATAGCCAAGAAGCAGACTGTTAAAAAACGTGAGGCTAAAAACCACTTTCGTTTCATTAACTAGAGTGAATCTAAAGTTTCTGCAAGCAGAGGAAGCTCTTAGAGTCAGCTCTCAAGGCTGCTCTGTATCACTCCAGATGGGAAGGTGGCTATAAAAACTGCAGAATGGACACTTATGTGCTTTATTTGACCTTTAGACATGGTTCCCCATCAGGAAGGAGAGCCTTTAAAGGTAGCAAGATAACAAAACTGACAGGATTAGATCTCTAACTATTGACAAGCATCTAGAAAGAAGTTCACCAACACAATTGAAATCTCTATTTTTCATTAGTATTTGTAGCAGCCCATGCAAGTATGAGATTTAAACTCTAATATTTGAAGGGTTACATATAGAAACAAAAGAATTGACAAAAATCCCCATGAGGTATCTATCTTGATTACTTTCCATCCTGAAACCTTTTTAGGAATCACTGTCGTGTCTGCTGTTTGGAACTACAGTCACATCCTGTAAACAGGTTCACGTGCTACTGGTGATACCTCCAGGGACTTACAGTAAATCTGACAAACTCTTTGGAGAGGCAGAATTACTCATGTGCATAATTATTTGAGGGACAGATAATTGTCTAATAGTACTTTCTTTTAAAGCATTAATTTATAATAGTAATGTTGTATCCCTTTTAGTGGAATATTATTGCAATTGGCCTAATATGTGTTTTTTATCTTTTATCTCCTGAGGCCTGAGGGACAGAGGGGGGGAGGAAGGAGAGGGGAGAAAAACAGTAAACCAGTGACTGCTCTTATCTTTGACATGCTGTGAATAGACAGGATATTAGACTAATACCCACAAAATCACAGATAAATGATTATCTTGTCTTGATTACTGCTGCCCTTTAACAGGCTCCTCTTTTTAGCCAAAGACATTAGTTCTAATTTATTTGACACAAATTTTAAGGCCTTCTGCCAAAAGGCAAGCAAAAGCTTCATGAAAATGTTCTTAGCATAAATTTGAGACATCACTTGTAAAATGAGTCAATAAAAAGAAAGAAAGGCCTTTCTACTGAAACCAGAGGATCTCACAACTTAAAGCAGTGCTGGTTTCTATATTTTACCATGTATTTATAATAAAGACTTAACTCACCTTTGATGTGAACTTCCTAGCAAAAGCTGAGGCTTAGAGACTGTCTATATTATAAGCACTTAATCATAAAGTACAGGAGAGCACACTTCATACCATCATGATTTATTTCCTTACAGAATAACCTTTAGGAACAAGAGGCCTTTCATTTTTCCTGTTGTGTTTCTGTGCTAATTAATTTTCAAGAAGAGTCAACACTTTATTTCAGCTGCCAGGGAAATTATTTGCTTTGCCGTAGGAAAATGCATCACTGTATTATGAACCTCACTTGCTATTGGCGATGTTCCTAACAGCTTAGGATGTCAGTGAATAATGTGAGTGTTGCTTTGTAATATGTATTTTAAAAAGCATTTTTAAAATACTTTTTGGATCCATTTCCGCTGACTGATATGTGCTATTACTTTCATGGTTGCGCAAGTTTGACTTGAGCAGTTAATTTGTCTTTAGTTTTGTTTCCTTGGTTTTACCTTTTCGGTACTTCTAATGTTGAATATATATAACTCAAATGCATTAAAATGTACAGTTTTGTTGCCAAGGTCCTTGGGTTAGGAGGAAGTTGTGTGTGCTGGATTCTCCAGTCCAGCAGTGGATTTGCAGTTATGGCAGTTATTGGTTTGTTCTTCATTTTAGCTGGTTCCCATTTTATATCATTCCTAAACGGATCTGTGTGCAACAAGGCTATTTTTCAGTAACAGGAAGCCACATTTTCTCTCCTTGTGCCATAGCTTGCTTGTGCCCTGGCACCTGCAGTCCTTATGTTCAACCCACACTAAATTCCATCTTAGAGCTATGGAATCCGCAGCCAGTCCAGCCTCCTGCCCCAAACAGGGCTAACTTCAAGGTTAGATCATGTTGGTCAGGGTCTTGTCCAGATGAATTTAACCATCTCCAGTCTCTAGTTTTAGAAAAACAGAAGTGGGAATTCTTTCAAAGACACATCTTAAAGGCACATACTGTCTACTTCAAGATGACTAATTCATTACAGTATGACTTCTGCATACCTATGGTTCTGAATAGGACCAAACCATTAATGACAGGCATTTTAATTAATATTATCTGAATATTTCACAAGTACTAGAAACTCAAGGTCTAGAAGGAAAAGAGTTAATGTTATTAGCTGAGTAAGAAGTTTTGAGTAGATTGCTTGCCTTTTTTAGACATTCATTCAGAAGAAGCACTCATGAATATTCTCATCAAAGTAGTCATTTCTCCAGAAATGATAAAATATATTTCTTCTCTAGCTTTAATTCTGAAAAGACTCAGATGTTTGATTAAATTCAGGGATTGGGACTGGTTTCACTTAAATAATCCACCTACTAAGGATCCCTATGAAATTAAACCAAGGAAATAGTTTTGAAATCCTCAAATATAATTTCTACTTTTATTCACAATGGGTAAGAATTATTTGATTAGAAAATAACAGAAAAGTAGAAATATTTTCTACATTTTCTTTACATATATTATGACATTTTCATCAGACTTGTGACCAAATTTATGTACCTGTAAAGTTGGTGAATTGAAATTTCTAATCACCAATTGGAAGCTCTTTGTGCTTAAGGAGTAAAAACTAAATGAAGAGTTATTCTTAAAAAACTAAAATCTGTTTAAGATTTAGCTCAAGTATGTATGAGTAAGAAAGGTAATTTGCTACAAATGCTAACAATAACATATTAACATTGAGACATGTCATAGTTAACGACTGGAGATTTGAAGACAATTGTTTAACAACCTTGTGCAATAGGAAGCAAGAGAGTTTGGAATAATATTATTTATTTGGATTAAATACCACAAAACTGAAATTTGCCTGAAGTTAAATTACACTAAATAGAAATAGAAGCTGAACTGTTTGACTTTAATAAATCTAAAGGTTGAAGAGTCAAACCTTAACTGAAGAACACAGAGGAAACATTCATCCGGTTCTTTGTAAGAGATTCTTTTTAGAAATTTGCCAGAATAGTCATAATAAGAGGTATAATTAAGCAATCAGACTTCTCAGAGATACATCTGTAATTGCCAACAATGAAGTGTCTTATTGTGGATTATACTTCATCTAATTTAAGAAAAACAACTGTAATTGTAAGTAAAGCTTATGGCATCATACCTCATGTTTATACAGGTGTGATGTTTTATCAGACTGAAAGCTTTCTTTAACATGAGAACAGTATAAAAATACCTTACACATTGCCAGAAGTAATTGAATGGTTAACAAACAAGTGTATTCACCTGTTCAGAAACAGCTCTACAAGTTCTGCCTGCAGTGTCTGCACTCCATCACTTAAAGTGCTTTGAGTATGGAGGTAATTTTAAACCTTTTTATACTTGTCTGGCTGGTCAGTTTTGCATTATGGACAAATCTACTGCCACTGGGTCCCACATACACGCATGGCCCATGAAGCCTATGGTGGGAGCAGCCATCCACATTGTTTCCTTATGTGCCAGTGTTTCTGGATGTGTAGAAGTGTTCCTGTTGGAGGAACTGATGCCGATCGTGCTCAGGGACCCAGCTAGCAGCTGGGAGCAGCTGCAGCCACTGGCATTGCCACATACACTGAATGGCCACTACCAGTATCCATTGTATGGGAACTGCCTGGCTGGACCAGGCAGAAGGGAGCAGCAGCTCAGGAGAGATTTCCACTTGCAGCTCTCCTCTGTGCTGGTTGGTGTGGGCTTAAACTGGAAAGAAGCTGTTTTAGGGGGAAGAGTGCTTGGCCATCAGGCAGTCACTCAATCACATCCTGTTTCCACTAGCACGCAACACCCACTTTGTCCATAGTATTCTCTCCTTCCACATTCAAGTTTCTGGTTCATGGTGCACCTGATAGAAAGAATACCTCACTGACGTCCTTCCATCTGACTTGTAATTTTGTATAACACCTCCTCTCCATTTGTCATCACAGAAATTCTCTGGACAGTAACATTTTTGGTGGGAAGCATTTGTAGAATTTTTTGCTGCCTCTGAGCCATGCTATAGAGCAGTTTTGAGTTTCTGTTTTCATCTTCAGTGGAAGAGCCCAGAGACATGAAAGGGCATCTGGAAATATGATCTTTACCTATCTATATTAGCAGCAAGGGAGCAAAGGACTATACTCTTGGAATTGATATTTAAGAGAATCTCTTCACTGGCTTGATTTTTTAGTCTACTGACACCATCCTTTTTAAAGGTAAAGCACAGTAATAATGGCAATTACATTAACTGTTCTTACATTGGGAAATTATAATTTTTGCAGGACCCTGGCCTTGAGTTTGCTTGAAGTAAGTCAAATGTTTCACAAAGGTAAAATAAGATATCCTATGACAATATATGCTCCACATTTCCACAAATAATATGTGGAGCTCAATACTTACAATATTTTAAGAAAAAAATGTTATGAAATACTAAATAAGCACTTCAGCATTAAGCGTTCTTGACTTCCAGTGTTTAAAAAGTTGACTGTACCTGGTCTATGGCACTAAATCCAAATATGTAAACCCCTGAAGTAAACAGAAGTCTTTTTTATATTATCTTGATTTTATGTGCAAACTTTAGGCCAGATTGTCAGCTACTGTACTTTAGCTCCTTTTCCCTCAATACATATTTGTTATTGATACTGTTTTCTGACTGTGTCCTTATTTAAAAATGTGTTTTCAGAGGGGTTTTGTTGCTTTATTTTATTTTTACTTACTGGGAGAAATAGTTGAAGAGCATTCTGATATTTTATTACTTCTGTCTGAAGGTCTTTTCTTCCATCTTTAAAAATATATGTTTTTAAATTTTGTGAATTTCATATCTTGAATATGATACTATCATTAGAGAAAGATTCAGCAAGGTAAATAAATTCTGTGTATTATTGCACACACATGCACACAGACAGTATTTGCAGACTTCCAGCCTATTACCTCTTTGCTCTCTGCCTACCACTACTCCATACTTAGATTAATTCCGAGAAGAGGTGCGAATATAATGGTAAATAATGATACATCTCTTAGGGTTATGTATTTAAGGGATTCCTTTTGTCGGTGTTACTGCAGAACTGAACTGGTCAGGGACAATTGTGAAGGACTGGCTAGATTATTTAGCACTTTTCATTTTAAAGTAGTTTTCTACTGTTATTTCATCTGCAACTCCAAATCACATATTAAGAGCCAAATGATTAACAAACACAAAACAAAATTGGGCTTTTTGCAACAAAAGGTTTACAAGGCAGAGGTAGGACATTCCCTTTGCCAATGCTGAACTGATGGCGTAACTCTCAGTATTAAATACCTGCTCTATTTGGATCTTTCCAGAATCATTTTTGTGAACAACATGTGGTATGTTTAGACCTGGCCAAAAAAAGATTAAATACATGGCATCACATTTCTTTTAATATGTTGATTGTTCAATTGCATCTAGTTGGGCAATTAAATCTAATAATAATCTTTCACCTCCTCCTGAAAACTCCTGGAGCGCCTGCCTGTTATCATGGATTATCTGAATCTATCACATTTTAAGTGTGGCATCAACTCCTAATGTTAGAAGGAGACAAGAAAGGGGTCTGAGATCTCATTAGTTCACTCTGTTTTTTCCATGTTCTCAACATAGCTTAAAGGAATTCAAGGAAACTTAGTGGGGCCCTGAATCTAACTTGCAGTCTGTATTCCTAAACTTGGAGAGTCTCTCTTGGTGGGAAAAGGAGGTGAGAAACTGGAAACTACCTACAAAAATGTTAATAAAATTGTGGAAAGAAATAATTTGTTGTGCATATGTTGTTGTATGTTCTTTTAAAATATTTTAATAACAACTAATTGGCCAGTTAAATTAATATGGGTATATGGAGCCAAAAAATTTCAGGCACGTGAAAATAAGCAGTTTAACTACATCATGCTGAAATGAAGAAAGAGCAACTTGCTTCACACCACAAACTATGCAGATGCCAACAGTAACAGAGAGTGTGCTTTAAAGGAACATGTATAAAGGGTCATAAACAGTAATTTAAAAATGTATAGTCTACAGTGTTCTATTTAAAGATTAGGTTAATTGAATGTGAAATATTAGTTTAAGGGAAAAAACAAGTGATAGATTAAGATTCACAGATCCTGAAGATAAGCAAGTTAAGGAATACTGGTATAACTCTAAAATAAATTTGACCTGAGAGCATGCAGATAATCATAAGCTCCTTTATCTTCTGGACCTTTGGGTTTAGTGCTTTATTTTTTATTTTACTGTTCAAAAAGTAGATTTTAAAGATTTACGTACTTGACATAGTACAATATCTTAAACATGTCTGGATAAAATTATGACTTAGAGGAATTCAGTCATGATAGGTCTTGTATTGAAAAACCTGCCATAACAAATTTTAATTCATAATTGTTATTGAATAGCAAAGACAGATTTAATTATCTCTATTATTGACCTGTTCTAAGCAAGTACTTTATGTTATAAATCCACACATTATTGCCAAAGAGCAGGCTGAATGCATAAATTCTCTGCCAGTTCTCTCAGCAGGTTCTTTATGCCACAGGAAAACTTGTAAAAGAATAAAATATGTCAGGTTTCTTTCAGCCCACAACAAAATAAAATTATTATTTAAGGATTCATGAAAGTTAACTCAAAAACTGAAATATTGTGTAAGTTTGATTAAAATTTCTGTTGTGAATAAGGGGTTTTGATTGGTTGTGGCACCGGTCATCAATTACACAGAAATCCTTCAGCAGATCTGCCATTCACACCCATCTGTTCCACAGTCATCTAAAGGAGTGATGACACTGTGTGAAAACAGGTAAAATGTGGCATTCTTTTTCGTTGCTGGCAGAAAGAAAAGGGGGATATAATAGCAACAATGACCTTGGTACAGGACATTTCCTGGGGAATTGATGACCGCTGTGGACCATCAACTCTCCTAGCTGGTCATTAATCCCCAGGAAATGCCCTGTGTCTGCCTTGTTATTGCTTAATTCAATTATTTGTGGTTGTGGCATATATTCTGTGAATATTTTATTGCTCAATCTGCTCTCCGTCTTACCTCTGCTCCTCTTAAAGTCTATCTCACTGGTGCAGACTGTCTCAGCTCAAGAACACTTCACATTTACCAGAACAGACTACAGTTTGAACATTTCTGTGTGCCTGCTATATCATTAACATACAATAGCTTGAATGGAGTAATAAAAGGTCTACTTTTCTATTTATTTTAGGAATTTCATAAATTCTCATGTAGGTGGACTCAAGTTTTATTGGGCATATACATTGCATATATATACAAGCACCATAACAAAACCAATTGATTTTGCTACTTGAAATGTCATCATTATGCGGAGATTTTTATGCATACCAGAATGGTAGGATCCTAAAATAAAGGTAGGAAATTGGATGGTGTGAGTCCTTTTTGTTATTTTGGGTCTTTTTCTCCTGCCTTAAATCACTCTTGTTCTTGATTCTCATTCTGAGGATGCAGCACAACAAAGTGTTTCACCATCAGCCTTGTTGTTTCCTCCTCAATATGCAACTAAATATTTATTCCTGTCCTTATTTCTGGCAGTGGGACTGTTCCGTGGGAAACTAGAAATATAAGGGAGCTGGATTTTAACCTACAGAAAAAAACCAAGGCTAGTTTTAACCCCTGCAATCCATTTCACCAAACAGCCACACAAATAGTTGTACTAGCACAATGAAGGGACTTGTCTGGAGCCAGGAAGGGGTGAAAAGGAGTGAGGACGGCTTAGCCAGCCTGCCATGGAAAGAAAAGTTCCTCTAAATACAGTCTGAGAGTTGTATTCTCTTCTACACTGAAGGCCTTCACAGTGTTTTGACTACTTGAAGGGGACATTAAAGAAGTCTAAATATAATCCATGTTTGTTTCTACTAACATGGAACATTAGGACGTTTCTGAATCAGTTGAAAAGCAGAAGTATACAAGTGGAAATTATTAGACATCTGATCACTCAATCACAATGCATGCACAGAGATCCATGAGATCAGATGGGATGTATGTGAGGCTGTTGAAAGAGTTGGCCAATATCATCATGAGAACACTGTTCCACTGTGCTAATAAGTTAATGGGGACTGTAAGAAAACTGACAAGAATCCTGTGAAGTTCAACAGTGGCGAATGCAAAGCCTTGCATCTGGTACAGGGTAACTGCTTACACCACTACAGGCTGAGGACCAGCTGTCTGGCAAACAGCTCTGCTGAAAAGGATCTGAAAGTTGTGGGCCTCAAGTTGAACATGAGTCAGCAGTGCAGCAACAAGGAAGAAGCAAAGATCAGAAGATCAGCTGCATCTTGGGCTATATTGCAAAGATTACAGCCAGCAGATCAAGAGAATTTATCCTATTTGATGCTTGTGGAGACTGTATCTGGAATGCTTTATCCAGTTTTGGACTACAAGTTGTTCCTCTTCAATTATTCAATGAGTCTACGATTCCAAAGCCATACTTGAAATAATGTTGAGGACAACATTTCAAGCACAGATACCTAAATGGTATGGATATAACTATGTAACGTCACTGAGGCTAGTATCTCTTTCCTTTAGTTCACTAAGAGGCCATCCCTGGAGAGAAAAATCTCAATTTATAAAATTTTTATTAAGTCCTGTGTTGTCAACAGTTAAACATTCAAGTTAGCACATTTTAATATGTTAAAGAAAGCTACATTTGTATAGCTAGTAATTAAACATATTGCCTATAGTGGATTGGCATGTTGGCATGTCACATACTCTAAGGAGGAAAAAATAGCAATGTTATGCTATTAGCCTCCAGAATCATGAGATTTAAAATAAGGTTTTTGGAAATGTGGTGGGAATTGGTTTTGCTTTCTTCGTGGTATCATTGTCACTCAGAAGAAAAAGCAGGAGTTATTTGCTAGGAAGTAACATTGCTTTGCTTCAAGGCTGAATAATGTTAGAGCACCTAATTTCCTTGAGATCCTTTGAAATAGTGCCTAGCCTACTTTTTTTTTTTCCATATTTTGTTGTTTTCTTGCTACAGGCAACCCTAGTGATGGTCTCCATGCAAGGTTTCATGTTCAGAAGAGTCAGTGAACTACATGCAAGTCTCATCAGAAATTCTGTAAATCCTGTGCAGGTTTATATACAATCCTTATAATTCTCATAACTTGATGAGTGATGGGTCCAAAGATGATTGTCTAACAGCTAACAGATAGACAGTACAGGGATTTCAGTTTTTCTTTAATGTCACTAAAGAGGCCAGGAATCTGAAGTATAGGATTGAAAATCTGAAGATTTATACTCTGGTCCCAACTCTATAATTGATTTATGTGTAACTTCTTGCAACTCACTATGCATTACTTGGTTCCCTAGCTTGAAAAAATGGAAATAAAAAAGCATTGTTTGTCCAGTTTTAAGTTGTAGATATTCTACTGGTGATTTTATTCCAAGGTTTTAAAATATTTTTATTGTTTATATCCATCAAGCAGGACAGATACACATACGAAGATGCTGTTGTCAGAACCAGTTTGTGACTTTGCTTCTCAAAGTGTTTAAAATATAAAAGTAAATGGCATATCAATATGAAGTTTTAGACACAGACAGACACATGACTGCCTATACTCACACAAACGAAATAGTTCCCTAATTCTTAAATGCTGCACTCCTTTGATAGCACAACCATAGTTAATGTTGTGTCAGGGTTTCCACTATAAACCCTCTCTTTTATAACTAAGCAATAAAATTTTACCCCAGGCATGAAGTACCTGGTCTCAGCACAGCGGCTGACATTTTTATATGTACACGTTTTCACACACACATAAAAAAAATAAAATCAGTTTAGCTACTTTAATACATGCAAGTATAACTAATATAAAAAAGTTTAAGATACCTTTCAGTTGAAGATATATAATGCACATACACACACACACATATACATATATACATTGTATAACTCCAAACAGCTTGTCCTTGCTACATAAAGAGTACTGAAGAAAGACAATACAGAATCTTCAACTAGAAAACAAGCATTCATTGCTTATATCTAAAGAAAAAAAAAGTATATGACCAGATATTTGATTGAAAGTTACTTTGTTCAAGTAAATACAAGCCCTCACACGTGGCTCTACCTCCCATGCCACCAGCATTCCCTTCACCCCTGACATGATACACTTCATTAAACACAGAAGTGCTTTGTTGCATTAGGGGGTTTAAAAGAAGTGGAAAGGTAGGCTCCTTGCACTTCCTATGAGAAATGAACATCGACTTCCTCTGAAGAAAATGTAAATGGATTTGCTTAATTGGACTTAGGGCACTGGAGCAATTAATAATAGATCTTGTCATAGTAAGGGCTTTGTTTATATTTAAAGCAATAAATTACAAGTATTAAGTTTATATTTATTCCAAGTTAAACTCATTTGTAATTGACATGTTACTTAGCCCAAGGCTTTTAAGATCTTTTAGTGTAATTAAATTAATAGAGAGTTATAGATCACTGCATGATAAACAAACAGCATGGACTTTAATATGACAGATATACAGAGAACAGGCCATGTAAGTAGATCATTATTACCGGTTTTACCTTCAGCAAAAATACAACTGAAATAGCAGCAAAGATTCAGTGCAAAAAATGGTAAGTGCAAGGATGGTTTCTAATATATACTTTTCCTTTCCTAATGTGTTGGTTTGGAAACATATTTCTCAGTATGAGGGAATATTAGTCAGTAAACCAAGCTTTCCTATCCCACTACTCCATCACAGTGTTTCTCATGCCAAATAATTTGGGTTACGTTTTTAAAGAGGTCACACCTGCAAGGGGTCACAACAACTTTAGACCTTTGATTTTCAAGGGATCCTTCTAGTCCTCTGCCCCTCATGCCCCTCAATAAATTTGAGTATTCCATTCCCAACAGACCTTTGTTGAAGCAGTTACTGAAGCCTCTAATAGCTGTCGCAGTGATAGTGTCACAGTGATGAAGATCCCACACATACCTTGAGAACTTGTTTCAACATCTAATAATTCTGGGGTTTGATATCTAACCAAAAATGCTTGGTACGTAGAGCCTGTTTCTTCCTGCTTACTGTGACCATTGAGAAAAGATAATACTGTTTCTCTTCCAGCAGTCTTTCAAGGCCAGTATGAGTCAAACACTCTCCCTGTTCTTCTTTTCTGTGCATTACACACATTAAAGAGCAGAATTCTCAGCCTGTCTGCACAGAATCTACTTTTCAGATCTCTGACTATTCTGTCTTCTCTCCTGCAGAGTCTCCCACACTTCTGTCAAAATGCCCCTCACAGGATTCCTCCTGAACTCCTACAAATACTGAGCAGAGCAGAAAGCTATGCCATATGTTTATTCACTTTGCTCCTTTTAATCTTCCCAGGATAGCACTTATCTTTTTCCCAACAGCATGACATTATTGACTTGTGTTCCACTTGTGATCCACTAATACTTTTAAATCCCTGTCTATTGGCCCATTGCTCAGCCAGCTTTTCTAGATCCTGAATTTGTGTGGCTGATTAGGCCTGTCTATCTGCACCATTTCACTTGTGCCTCTTTAGCTGCATTTTGGGTTTTTTTCAGACCATGCTTTCAATGTGTCAAGATCCTTTTGAAATGAAATCCCATCCATTAGTAAAATGCAGTGCCTTCCATCTCAGCATCACCTACAGATTTAATTACTACTCCCTTCCCATCATTCTGGTCATTAATAAAAACAAAACATAGTGCCAAATCCTGAAATTTATATGCAGAATCAGAATCAGTCATTCCCAGTAGAAAAAATACTTATCAATGATTTTCCTATCGGTTTTACACTATCTTAAAGTACACTTAATAAGACACTGTTTTCTTGCAAGAATATAAAAAGTTACAGTATCAGAGTAGAGTTTAGCAAGTCTAAAATCAAGATATATATGACACTTTCTCCTCCTCTGTCCATAATACTTCTTTGTCATAGAATAAACTTACATGTGCTTGACATGATTTATAGTTAAGGAACCCATGTTGACTCCTAATCATTTCCTGGATTGCTTGCCAGTAAACAGTTTCATTAGTTCTTCCAATATGTTTTTATAAGTTGAAATTCCGTAATTCTCTACATTCTCCACTCCCATTCCTTTTCAAAGATATGTACTAAGTCTCTTCTTTTTCCTGTTTTCCAAACCACATCTGCCCTTGCAGTTTCATTTAAAAAAATGCAACAACTCCAAAAACAATGTTTTGGATTCTTTAAATAAATCTTGAGACATTTTGTGACCAGTGTCTTTAAAACCAGTGCCATTCTCTGAGCTATTTCCTCTGTATGCTTTCACATTCTGGGTTCATCAAATGACTCCTTTCAGACCCTTAGCTGATCTCTTTCCCCTCTGCTACCATAGACATTGAGGTATTCTCTTAACTTCTCCCTCAAATCCATTAGAAGACCAGAAACCAATGGTCTTCAAAACCTTTCTTCCATAAGTGGAGTTTATGCTGACAGCTTATACTGTTAGAATAGATCTCTTCTTTTGGGATGTTTTACCTTTGAAACTATTTGTCACCACCTTCTGTAGATCAAGTGGAGACAAAGGAATAATTTGCTAACTTAGAAGTTCAGTGTTTAGATTAAACATTCCTTCTGCTCCATGGTAAAGCAAGGAATTCACAAATCTTCCTGATGATGTCTTCCTGCCCAAGAGTTAAAAATGTATGCTATTTTATCCTTTGGTTCCTCATGGGCCTTTCTCCTTTCCAGCTGGTCTTGCTTTTTTAAAATAAGAGCTATCTTATTCCACATGGAGATAAATCCATTTCATGTTTACCAATTCTATTCTTGCATACTGATATGTGTATGTGTTTTTATATAGACATGGATATATATGCATATTTGTAAATATAGTTTTATATATATATTTACTAGCATATATAAATATAAATCTGCTGTTGTCCTATTTTTCTTTTCTTAATTCTCCTTTGTACATCTTGTCCCATACTAATAATTCTTTATTGCAGCTTTATACACTGGATGTCAGTTTAATTGTGCTGAGGTCTGTATTATTTGCTGTGTGAGCTGAGTACATCATCATTTTCTGAATTAACCTGAGTTGAGAAAGTCCTCCTTGTTTTTGGTACTTGCTGTCAAGGA
>NW_008667610.1:31764-32040 GCF_000695815.1 Acanthisitta chloris | reverse complement strand
GACCTCCCAAGCAATAATCATTCAGGGAACAGAAAATGACCTTTCTGTATTGCTCTTTCTAATCAGTGAATTGATTCCAAATAACAGAAATCATATAATTTGGGGGTTTTTTGTATCAGTCTCATTTGTCTCTATCTGTGCCCTATTCCTTTCATAGGTTTAGAGTTTTTTCATGCAATAGGTGGCTAGTTGTATATTTGTACTCATAGAAATCTTTTGTGGGGGCTTCACTGGTCATAATTTTAAACTTAGACCCACTGGAATTTTATAAATATC
>NW_008667610.1:0-31739 GCF_000695815.1 Acanthisitta chloris | reverse complement strand
ATTATATAAATCTGTGACTTAAAATGCTATTCCTATTTGATTTAGAAGTAGGTATTATAGTACCTTATTGATTTTTGTCATTGATATCTGTCATTGACTATGTTATATTAAGGTCTTCCATTCTCAGGTGTTATGACACTCTGAGTTTGAAATTTTCTATATTAGAAAACTGACCTTTTATTTGAGGGTGTTTGGTCAAGAATTGCTATTGAACATCTCTGAATGTGGAGACTACTTTAAATGCATAATCACTTTTTGTTTGAACTTTATTGGGGGGAAAAATGTCAAATATCATAGTTCAGTATTCTTGATTTGCTGTGAGAAGATACTAAGCAAGTAGGTAAAATTGCTACACCTCTACCACTAAAGAGTAATAGAATATATTTTTAAATTTTTTTCAATTTAATATGTAGTTGCAATATTAAAATTCTCTTACAAGTTTAACAATACTAAAACTTGTGAATATACATTTTCTTTAGTTCTGAAGATTTGCTAGCAGAGGTGAGAAAAAAAAGGCTTGGAAGTAAAGAGTGTTATCCTTGTAGATTTATCGGGTCCACTCATCATGTTGAACATCCATGTGCACTTTTAATTTTCTTATGCATCGTAGCTTTCCTGCACATGAGGGTCTCTAAATAAGAGAATAAGCACCCTCTTCTGGGATACACTTATGTCATTCCAGCATAGACTGTTGTCACATGAAATAATTTCATATAGTGAAATTCAGAATGAAATTACAGGTAAAATTAATTACTTCATGTATACTGTAGACATCAGTGTAAATGAAGTAACTTCTGAATAAAAGAAATAGAACTTTTTAAAAATGGAAATTCAATAATAGCAAGTTGCTCTTGTCATATGTTCAGAAACAAAGAGTGGGTTTCTTCACTTGTTCAATCCCAAAGTTTTTTAATTGCTTTACCTGCCATGCTTATGTCACTCACATTACTGATATATAGTCCAGGTAATCCTTTGCTTTCAGATCAAGAGAGTTGATAATGGCTATGAACATCAGTCTAGAATTGTTTTCACATCATCACCTCTTTGAAAGACAAGCACTAATTCCATAGTATTTAATTTTCCAAACAGCCGCACTATACACTGTTCATTTGTTTAGCTAACAATTCCCATCTCTTTTAGGCAGTTAAAACTTTAGGTTTGACCTGTATCTTTCACTGACACAGACTTAAAAGCACCCTGTGGCTAATTTGGTACCTAAATATGCATTTACTGCTTGATTTTGGTCTCTCAATTTGAAGACTGTAATCTAAATTACTTGTGATAACTGTTATCTTTTGGGCTTACTAGAATTAGACAAGGAAGGAAAAAACCCTGTCTCAAATATTGCTACGTGATAAATACTGACCTGTCTTGACTCTCTAATTGTGACTGGTAACTATGTGGAAATCAGTGTCATAACTGAAACTAGTTTCTGAGGGAAATTCTGGTCCCTTGAAAGATAGTGAAAGTTTTGCCTTTTTGATTTCTTGTGTATAACAACAGCTCATTCTGACTCTCTGAAACTGAGATATAGACAGAGCTGTCTTCAAAAAATGGCCAGGACCATACACTGTGTCTTCATACATGGTTATCTTGTGTGAAGCCAGCTTCTGACATCACCTGCTAACATGAAGAGCAGGGACTAAATTTTTTAAAATGTCTTCAACAGCATCAGGAATATCTTCTGTTTTGCTAATTAGGAATAACCTGAGAAATGTTGCATTACTTGCTTTAGGGACCTGTAACTTAGAGAGCTGATCATCATCCTCACTCAGCTTGATCTTACTAAATTATCTATAAAATTTTGATATAATTAAAAAAAAAAAAGTTACAGCTGTGATGTTATACATCACTGTGTCTAAACAGAAAGATTTGCATTCATGCAAAATCCCACGTAAAACATTATAGGATTATAGCAGACCACAGAATCAAGTAATAAGCTCTCATTCTTACACTGAAATGTTGCTATATGCAATATTCTATTCAGATTTTCTAATGTTTTTAATGAAAAAATATGTTTAAAGGCAAGCAGAGAACAAACGAGATTATTTTTCAAAGTGTTACCAGTATACTTCTGACTCCATCTTGCAGTAATTCAGTTTTCTAAATAATTCCAGTTGTTGTACTCTTTGGAGCAAATCCCTGAAGGGAACAATGGGGTTGATTGTTTTGTTGACTGCAATTGTTTTATGTGTGGGTTGTTTCTTAAACCTCAGTGTAGGGCAGACATAACTAGAAGCCCCTCTAATGAATGGGTAACAGATGACTGTAAACCACAGGTATTAGACCTTTTCAGCATGGAGTTTTAGTGACTCAAAATGCTAAAAGAGACAGAAGAAAAACTGTGAACACATCCTAAAAGCTCAGTGAATTCATTGTCTCAAATTAGGTAATTTGTGGCCAACCTCAGTTTGGATTTTTAACATTTTTGGAAAGGTGGTCAAGTTTGCAATGCACAAAGAACTAAACAATCTAATAGCAAATGTACTTTTTGCAAAAGATATAACTGGCTATGAGGTTTTCACTAGCATAGAGCCTCAGGATATATCATGATGACTGCAACATTTGCAAGCTTTTAGCCATCATTCCATGTAGCAAAAAGTTGATAAAAAAATTTAAAAAAATAAAATAAGTAGGAACACATTGCAATAAAAGAGTTGCCTTAATTAATTCTCTCCCATTCACAGCTGTGCTCAGCCTACCCCTTTTGCTTCATTTTCCTGCAGCATCTCCTGACTGCTCTAACAGTTCCTCACATGCTAAAGTATTTAATGAATTTGTGCAGTTCAGCATGATCACAGAAGAGCTAATCCAAATATAATTCTAAGAAATAAGGCAACTTCTCTAGCCAAGTCTTCTTCATGCAAACTAAAACATCAAACTTTATAGTCAGTGCTACCAGTTGACAATTTTAGTGGAAATCAAATCATATAGCAAAACATCCCTGGGATGTTACCCACATTTTGGTACTTTGTTGACAACTTAAAATTAGCTAATTAACTAGTTTCTACTGAGAAATCTTAGTTCCTTGGCAAGTATGTATATTTCATTCTGCTAAAGTCAAAGGCAAATCTTAGATTAAAATATCTGCGATGTTTGTCCCATTCTGTGCCTGGGAGTAGAGGCAAGATAACTGCTAGAAGATACACAGAGTACATTATGCTTTACCTATCTTTCAGACCTTGAAAACCTCAAGAGCCTAGCAATCCATAAAAATGCCATATCTTATTAACACACCTGTGTGCGCAAAATTACTTATTTTCTTTTTTATGCATTAAATTCAGGAAATATTGAAATGAAGTGCCACCTCAAAAATCAAGGGGTTGTTGCAAATGTTGAAACAAAATCTGGGTCTTTGCATTCTTTTCTTTCCTCTAAAGCTGCAATTTTCATCAAATAAACAATGAACCCAAAGAAACCTTTCTCAGTATCTAACATCTGAGTCAATCACAGAAAACCCTCTTATGGTCCTTTGTATGGAAGCAAGCACACCCTGTCCCCCTCCTAGCTTCAGTGATTAATGAAGTGACTAAAACGTTCAAACATCTTAAGGAATTTGGACACCTAATCTCCAGTTATTTTAAGTCAACTGATATGTCCACTAGGGAGCTTTCCATTCCCTGCATGGCCATAACTTACACATGATCTTTTCCATGTTTTTCTTGATTTCTTTTCCCTGTGAAAAAGCAAAGACTAATACCCGGAGAAGACAGCAGTATTTATAGTGCACTGTTTGAAAGGCTACAGCACTACAAATGTCTTTTCCACTTTTATCTGTTACTGCCTAATAATGGATCGCTGGCAGTTTCTGTTGCAGTCTCTATTAGTCTGGCTACTATTCTCCTGGCCTCTTCCCCAGGTCTCTGAAGTGTACTGTAAAACATCTGTAGATGATCTTTACTGTTTGTTCATCTAAAGAAGAGCCCTAATTTTCTTTACTGCAAATTGCAGAGACATTTCTTTTTACATACCTGGACTTTGTTTTTCATCTTCTGCATTCTCTTGTTGTTTCCAGTATATCAGTGGTGACTTCTGCATCTGGACTCACAGTGTTATGGCACACATTGTCCCAAGTGGACCTGTTTCTCTCATTCCAGGAAGACTGTATCACTCACTAGCTCCATCGATTGAAAGCCCACACAGACTCATGGATTTGCTTTGGTAACACAGGCAGGTCTCTTGCATTTTTAAAGTTCATGTATGCAAGGTATACTAAGGCATCTCTTCACCTTGGTTGATGAATACCTGGCAGAATGACCAGCAACACTAAGAGCTGAACATACCATTTTGCCTTTATGACATGTAGGACTTACACGTCAACATTGTTCATCCTGCTCTTGAGTGGCTGTCAAACAGTAATATTAGAGCAGTAATCAATCTTAAAATTCAAATTTCAAAGGAAATTAAAATGACCATCATAGTATCCTGTTGGACACTGCTGTGTCATTTTCACCCTGGGAATTATAGAAGTTCACGATTTCCAGAATAAACTTCACTCATGCAATCAGAAGCCAGGTAATATCACATTTTGGTATGTATAGGTATATTTTCTCCACTAGTGTTGCAACCGTTCTCCTCGCTAGGTACCAATTAAAAGTGCAATGTCCATGCCACCAGGAACAAGTCCACACAAGCAGGCTGGGAAACAGAGTACCACAAGGAGCAATTTTGCAGCTCTCTGACAGGCAGCAGAATGCATTAGTTGCCTCTTATTTCAGCCACTGTATCACCTCGGCTCAGCTGGCCATCACAGGGGTAAGGCATTTGAATGTCTGTCTGTCTGTTACTCCTTCTGAGTTACCTTATGTGCTTTTATAAGGGATAGCATCCTATTTTTTTGCCTCCTTCTCTTTCTTCCACTCACCCCTGACTTATCTTCCCACGTACCTTACATCTTCACACAGATACACAGAGTCTTGCCTTACATGAATATTGTATCATGACCTTAAAATTATTTCCCTTTGTAATTAATATGTCATTGATTCTTGCATCCTGTAATTTACAACAAAATAATGCTCTAACTCCTGAATCTTTAAACAAAAGGGATATCAGTGCTCTGCAGAGAAAGGCTGTGGAAGCAGAAATAGAAACTCCCCATCCTAAATCTTAATTAAAAATTTTATTTGTACAATGAAGAGTAATATTTCAGTAGTCCTCTATTTGTTCAGAATCTCTTTATACAGGTTTTCACAGCAAATTAATTTGTATAACACAGGAGGATTTTGCTACAGTTGTGACTAGACTAATGTCATTTTGGATAATCTTCATAATGTCTAAAACTTCAATCTCTCCCTGAACAGCAGAAGCAGCAGGAAAAAAGAGAAACTTCTCTCCCCCGTGGCTTATGAAGCTATTTACACTGGTCATATTAAGCACTGCAAATAATTTATATGGTGAAATTAGCCCTTTCTGTTTAAGAGATCAGAAAACAAAACTTTCATGTCTATAGCCTTTTGTTTAGGACACTCTCCCAGAAGGGAAGAACAGAATGAAAATGTGCAAAGAGAGGTAAGACTGGGAACTGCAGCATTTGGCATAGCATTTGACAGAGAATGTACTGTAAACAGATGTTACAGTCTGGATCTGTTACATACCAAATAGTTCATAGGCTGCGCATTCATAATAAGAACTTGCTTGATGGCTTAAGGAACACATTCTGTTCACTAATTAGATAATGTAACCTTTACCAATTAATTATACTTTCAGCTAAATTAAACAATTGGTGGCAAAAGGAGTTTGTCCAAGATTTTAAAACTATTAAGCTATATTGTGTCCAGGTTCGTTAGGAAGTTTTCAGTTGTTTTTTAGTTTATTAGTTGCAGATATCTAGCTGGAGGAACTATCAATTCCGTGGTCTGTCCTGTTCCTTCCAACCTGAATTATCCTATGATACTATGAACCTGTAATAGAATATTGCTCTATTAAAGTTATTGTAGAATATACTCATAATTTATTTTCATATAAATATATATTAGCAGTTACTATCCTGTGTTAATGCTTTTCTGACCCTTGTTCACAGATTATGCAGCATTCATTAAAAATAGCTAAAAAAATTGAACCCTTGATCAGCAGACTTATTTTCCTTTACAAGGATCCTTATCCATACTGACAATTCTTAGAGGCCCACAACAAGGTTTAAAAATAATGAATTATGTCAATCCTGTAGGTTTCAAAAGTAATCTCTGTTAATTTATTGAGGATTTAAATAGCTAGTTAGGATACCAAGAATTTTCAAGAGTGGAAATAACCAAACACTGCAGTACATTTATTTTTAAATACATATAATTGAGGTCCTCATGAGAAGAGCTCTGCCTACTGGGAACATCTCAGTCCCACTGAGATTACTGGCTCAGGAAGACATTTATGGAAAATTAAGTCTGTATCATAAAGACTCTTAGAAATTGTTTCAACATTGGCCTCTTATGCCTATCTATTGCTGATTATTTGATTTAAGCAACTTTTGTCTTTGAGAGGGAGCACTGATACTGTAATTTTAGTCAGAGAGTCAGAACTGCAGTTCTTTTCAAGCTCACAAAGCTAGAGGTTTTTTTCTTTTCTTTTTTTCTTTCCAATCTAAAAAAAGCTATTCATCTTTTCCTTTTTGTCTTCTGGCCCATCTCTTCTGCAGTAGCTGCTGTGACTGGGGTGAAGTTAGAAGAATTTAGTTAACAGAGTTCAACAAGTTTATGGTGTTAACAACAGGAAACCACCGCACTAATCTGCAGATTGCCTGCCTTCACATACAGGGCTATTCATGAATTCGTGCCGCTGTTTTCCTGCATTTCAGAACTTCCATTGTTTTATATAGGAGCTTGGAGGCTGGTTTAATTAAAGTGATCTGAATGGAAGTACAGTATGCCAGATGTACGTTATAAATATAGAGCAGGTTATGTAATGGTAAACCATCAGGAAATATATGGGAATGGTTTGTGATAACTCATTGTTAACTAAATATAAATCCTAATTTATTTCACTGTTTTAAACTTAATACTTTTTTTTTTTTTTACTAGCACAAATGAACTTTCTTTGTATTTTTACTTTTTGCCTATTTTACTACATCTGTCCCATGAGAAAAGTCTGCTTCAAATTAGTTCATTCTGGTGAACAGGTACTATTCAGTGTGAATAAGAATTGTAGCATTTGGGCTAGATCCACAGCAAGACTAAGACAGGGTATGCTACTGTTTCTTCTGCCCACAATGGAAATATTTTAAAGTCATGATTCAACTGCAATCTAATTGGCACAAGGACAGAAAGAAAATTGTTTCAAAATTTAAATTCTTGGGATCTTCAACAAATATAGCCTTGCTTCAAAATATCTACTTTCATTATGCTCAGCTCTGTTGTCCCATGATTCACTTGTTAAGTATTGCCTCTCCTGAGTTACTTACGTGGCTGTACCTATAATGCATTTTCAGCATACTCTTCACAGAAAAGGCAAGGATACTGAAGTTGTCATTCTTACCTCTTTTTGTCCTCTTCTTTCTCTGCTGGAGCACCCTACATACATCATTGTAGTTACCTTCTCACTTTCCCTTACTGCAACTCACTGAAATGGGGTGGATGGAAATCCCCACTCCTTGCATTCAGAGGAAGATTTCTTCTTCATCTCACAGGCAAAAAGTTCTTTGTGCAACCCTGGTTCAGCATATGCTGTGTCAGCTTTCACTGAGTAAAAAGGTAAAATGGAGTTTATGTTCTTCAACTACCTGCATACTAGCATATAAGCAAGGCTCAACCCAGAGGGCCAGGTACCACATTATGTCATGGGTACAGATACGTGTTTCGCATATGATTTACTTTTTCTATGAAAGCCTAAGAGCAACCCATTCAATAGTCAACTATTTTCAGGGTTTGGACTATGATACTTCCAAAATTATTATATTTTTTGCATTTCCTTCTATATTCTCTGTTCCACTTGACTACCGCACAGGCTTTAAATGTTGAAATAACTTTTTATAAGACACATTTTGTATCAAAGTTGAAATATTTCTAACAAGAAACATGTTTCTACATATTAATTTGGTGTTTTTCCTGTCTTTTGACTAATTAACAGTTTCACCTGGTAGGTGTTTTCAAAGCTGAGTGGGCAGAAGGTGTAGAGCAGACAAATCCCACTGTTTGGTAATTAATTTCTCTCTTCTTAAGATCACTAACAGAAAAATCAATGGTCATCTAGCACATGTGTTCTTCAAACCTGCCAGTGGTTTAGCATAATTTGTTGAAAGATTACCCAAACACTATTAACGAAGAGGTAAAGGTATCCAAAGGTCATTACAAGCACAATACTAAAGAATAAAATAAATATTTTCTTTCTGAAGAATTTACACTGCACAGCAAATACACATCCTAGACCCCTGCAGAAAGCTTCATAATTTAAATCTGCCTTTCAAGGAGTTCCTGCATCAGACAGAACATCTGACTAGCCTTGAAGAGTGGAAATGAGACATAACTCCTTTAACTTCATCAGCAAAGCTTACTCTATTATTCCACTTGTTGTAGTCGGTGAAACTGGAATAAACCAGAGTAATATATCATTCTGTCTTGTCTGAATTATTTCTAAATCTACAACAGGACTGGAAGGAGCTCAGGGTATGAGGCAGCGGGTATGTTTGGGCAGTGATTTTCAGCTTTCAGATGACTGTCTACATCATCACTCACACATCTGGTGCTGCTTACTGCAAGAGATTTTGAAGAATGATTTTAAATCATTTTCATGAGTTTTGGAAAACCATCCAGGGCTTCTGAAATTAGCCATAAAAACTTGCATTCATTTACACATGGTCTTCTAATACTACATATATTCAAATAGCTTAAAAACCTCAAAATATCTTGATGGCCTCTTTCTGTTCTCTGAATCCTTTCAATTACAAGGAAAGGAATGTCCCCAACCCATTGATCTCTTCTAACAGATATAATACAATTTATAGTAAAGACTTCTTCTATAAGACATTGTTCTTCTTGATTCCTTATAGAGCAAAAAGGGAGAAAATGTTGAATGTGGTATTCTAGAAACTATAAATGTGTTGTTTTGGATACACTCAATTTCAGCCATTACTCAAGGCAGCTGTGAGGTGGTTTTGAACATCTCTGCCAAAACAGCCTGCCACCAGCTACTGGCAGCCAAATTCTATGGGTCTTGGCAAATGGGGAATGATGATGAAGCTGATCAGACAACAGGCTATTTCGTCACATTTCTACTGCGTCCTGGAGCATCCTGATATGAACTATTCAGCACCAATCTTTCCCATCTGGATCTCTCTTGGAAAATCTGCAAGTGACACCACCTGCTGCCCACACTTCTGACTTGATTTGGGTAACTTAAACAGGTTTAAGTACAGCCACCGCCAGAGGATGTACGCATTGCAGTCACCAGCTCTGGGCTTTCAGTGATGTTTCAGAGCTCTCTGGGAAGACATTGATGCATGCAAATCCTTTGGCAGCTTTTATGATTTAGCCTTGCTTGCTCACATAGCTTTTGGTGCCTGAAACTCAGTGAATATTCAGGAGGTTGCAGAATAGGAACCCAATCAATTCCTACTCTCCCAGACAGAAGAACATCACCTTGTGGTGATATGTTTACCATTATTTTGAATATGGTATCAATGTGTAGCAACATATTGAAAACAAATCAAAGACTATCACTGATCCCTGCAACAGGACACATGGGTAGTTCTCAAGTATGAGGCTTTTAGGTGATTTATGGACCTGTGTCTGCCCAGGAAGTCTGTGAAAGTAGCACCTGTCTCAAACCTGTCAGACTCAGAGAAAACCTGTGAGAATCTTAGTTTAAGTATTATGTTGTTGCACATTGATCCATTAATCCCTGATTTCCATCTGGCTGGCAAGAAAGGGGAAAAAAAAGCAAGAAGCAACATCTAGAAAGTGGGAGTCGCCTTCTAGGTCCTGGAAGTAGCATGCAAGAGTGCTATGGTCATGTATAACCATGTAAGATTCTTGCATTGAAAGACAGGGAAAAAAGGCATCTACTTCCACAATAATTTTTTAAAGTGAGAATTGTACTAAACTTTTCTGCAAACAGCAAGACAAAGCACAGTCCTAGAGCTTCTGAAAATCCATGTTGCAAACAGTCATCAGAGATCGTGAAGTCTCCTACTTCAAAGTGCATTCTCTCTGTTTTAAAGGACAGACTTGAATTTCCATCCCAGTAGAGATGTAGGCAGTATTCCCCACCTCACTGGGACTCTGCCATGTTACATCAGTATTTCAACATTCAATAAAGCCAAAGGAAAGCTGTTGACTCCACAGCCTTGTAAAATTGGATTACTCAACAGGAATGAGAGACACTTAGGCATTGGGTACTTGCTTTCCAGACACTCATTGGAGACCCTGAATCTTGACTACTGCATTTGCCTGATAATTCATAGTCAAGTCTCATTTGGCGCTTACATACAGTTTACTTAGAAAATTAAAAAAAGGGATATGCACAGCCAAAAGTTTAATCTTTCTAGTACTTGTACTAGTACTTTCTAGTATTAGAGATAGGATACAAGGAAGTGGCCTCAAATTGCTCCAGGGGAGGTTTGGATTGGATACTAGGGAAAGTTTATTCACTGAAAGGGTTATCACACATTAGAATGTGATGCCCATGTGAGTCACCATTCCTGGAGGTATTTAAACATGCAGATGTGGTACTTAGAGACATCGTTTAGTGGCGAACTTGGTAGTGTTAGTCTGACAGTTGGACTCAATGTTCTTCAGGATCTTTTCCAATGTCAATATTTCTATTATTCTATTGTACTTATAGAGCTTGGTGTTCAAGATACTACAAGTTTTTGGAGAAATTTACACTTACAGCATTCTTATTAAATGAAGCAAAAAAATGAGAAGAAAGTAATAGTACACCCGGAACAGTGCACTACATCATATGATTGCTTAGTGTCATATCTTACCTACAGCCCAAATATATAGTCCTCACAGAGGGAGGGCAGCCTTTGAGTGTTTCCTTGAGAAGATAATTAGTATTAAGTGTATATATCTAAGAAACACTTGCTTTGGGTTCCTAAGAAAACTTAGTAAGATCACCGTCTTATCATACATGTCATCATGTGAAACTGACAGGCACACCACTCCTCTTATAATTAGAAGCTTTGAATGGTAATTTCCCAAATTCCCACATCATCAGGAGGATGAAATTTAATCTCCACATATGTCACAGTGGATTGAGCCAGGGATTTGATATGTTAGGAGAATCCTGGACTTTGTGTATTTTTAGGTGGAAGGAAATGATAACATTACAGTGTAATAGTGTACTGTGCTTGTACCTCAGGGAAGGGTTTATATAAAGAGTATTTCAGTAGTATAGGCCCATCTTTGAAACACACAGGGCATTGCTTTCTTTAAGGACACAGCATCTAGCAAGTCCTCATAGATAGCAATGAGCCAACCAGCCTCTAACGCTCAGGAAAAAAGATCGGTACAAGTCAGATAAATGGTGACCGGTGGATGCAGCAAAACCTGGGGCAAGAAAGCAGTGAGTTAGTAGGATACTAAACTGCATAAAAACTTACTGCCTGAAAAACTATCAAACACCTAAGTTGTTGTCTGTGTGAAACTGAGGGCCACAGACTTAAGAACAAGAAAAATGAGGGAATGACTGCAAATGAAAAGAAGACAATGTTGGGGTCCATCATAGGAAACTGCTGTCACATTGAAAAGAGAAAATCCTGCAAAATTTGATCTATCAATAGCTTTTAAAAAACTATAAGAAGATGTACTTTGTATATTTTTCAGGAAAAAAAAATAATAATTTTCATGAACTTTCCAGGGGAAAGCCAGTGTGGGTATTTAACCTGCACCTTGTCTAATCTCCCTACAGAAATTAACTTTCTTCTTTGGGGAGTGAGCACTCCACAGTGGTAAATGACCATGCTATCTTTTTCCATAGTCCCATATGTGAAGTAGCTACATTTTTGCCCATGATTAATGAGATAAGTTCAAATAAAGGTTATGTGTTTAACTAAACCTCAGCAGCAGAGTTATGAGATGCATATTTAGTATTTTTTTCATCAGAAGTTACATGCTGTTCTAATTTGCTGATTGCCGAATTATGTCATCCAGATAAAGAGGGTTTGGGATGTTTTGTTGTTTGGGTCTACAGAGATGTCTTTTAAATAGCAAGATAGAGAAAAACTATGAAGAAAAAAATGGTCTAAACTACAAAATATGTTTATCAGACATTTCCAATAAATCACTCTATTAGATGAGTAAATATATTCTGAGACTACCTATATCATTCTCATACACAAGACCACAGTTAAATTAATAAATCTCCTACTGGTATAGATTTACTGCATAAACAGGCAGCAGACTAGAAAGGTTATACAATCTTCACCTTTTTTGTTTTATTTCGGGGAAAAGTGCATGGGAAGAAACTGGTTTTGCTTTTCCTTCTCATTTAGTCTCCTTTTTTTCTCTCTCTCACACCAATAGATACATCCCAGTCACTTCAATCTTTTGAAAGGCTTGTCAAATCATATCATTGGTTAGGACATCTTGCTACCAGCTGTAGAATAGATACAATTAAAATGGGAGGGAAGTGATAAAACTTTTCTTATAGAGACTAGAGTGCAAAACAAAGGAATTAGCTGAGGGTTTTATGATAATAATTTTGGCTAATGTCTGCACTGTAGTCTGAAAGGCTGTGCAGAGCAAGATATATAGGAAGCTGTTGAGCCATGGCAGCACCAAGCCTGGCAAGGGCAAGGTTATCACAGCTCACCCAGCCAGGACATTTCTCATTCCATGTGTTGTTTCTAACTACTAGGATATTTTCAGAGGGATTTTCAAGGTTTGTCTTTGAACCAGAAAACAGGAAAAATGTATTTGGGTGCTGATTGCTCCATGCTATCCAGAATCAGTGCCTGAGGATAGGAAAGAAAGGTCACTGAAGAGCATCCTAGTGTTGCCTGACAAAATGCAATGAGAACCAAACTGGCTAGGGAGAACAGAAAAATTTGAACCTAATATGAAATTTTCAACCATGAGTCCCTTGGTTTCAACTGAAGAATACTTCCTCTTACAGGAGTGATAAAAAGTGCCATAAGAGGACAAACACTGCAATCATAGATTCAACTTTTATCATCATAAAAATCTTCAAACTTCTACTGTGTCTGCAAAGATATTTGTGATAAGGCCACAATTTCTTTGCTCTGACTTAAAAAGTATAAGAGAACCACGTGGATTCAGAGCATGGCAACAAAAATGGTCAGAGGGCTGTAAAAGGCTGAGTGAGCTGGGGCTGTTCAGCCTGGAGAAGCAGAGGCTCTGGGGAGATCTTCTATCAGGCTTCCAGTACCTGTAAGGTAAGACACTGAAACAGGTTGTCCAGAGAAGTTGTGATAGGATGCCCCATTTCTGGAAGTATTCAAGGCCAGATTGGATGAGGCAACCTGATCTACTGAAAGATGTCCCTGCCCATGGCAGATGGGGGGGTGTGTGGCCTAGATGATTGAGCAAGAAGCATTTGGCATTTTGTTCTGAATTGTTTAGCAACATGAAGCCCTAGCCATAAAAATCAGAAAGCTGAGGTCTTCAAAATACTATGTTTTGCACTGTCTTATAACCTGCATATAATGTGCTAAACATGTCAATATGCTGACTTTTTTCTAATTGCTACCTTTCCTAGGTGTGAAGTTAATTTGCATTGCAAACTAATTTTTTATTTGCAAGTTAATATATCTAAACTAAAAATCTCATCGGGAATTGGGCAATTGAAATTATTTGCAGTGTTGTAGAAATTTCATGGACGTGAAAACAAAATGTAGGAGAATATAAAACGTTATCATCCAAGTAGCTTATCATTCCTCAGAATATTTTGAATAAAGCATGCTTACTCCTCTGAACATACCAGCCAGCTTCATACAAAATATTCTCTAAACTATAGATAATATATTGAGTTGACCAGTGCTAGAAATATTCAGCTCAGCATCTTCATGAAAGCAGGAAAATTAACAACCTGGAGTAGGGTAAAAAGTGAGATGTATTATTAATAACTCATATCTAGAATACGAAAAATTCAGGAGATAGAAACATTAAGGTGATTATATATTTATAAAATTTTAAATTTTGCTTTCACTGTTCACCCAACATATCTAATTCTTAAATGCTTTGCCTAGTTTCTCTTGTAAGTCTCTAGTCTGTACTCATTGAATATGAAATCGGAAGAAAAACAGCAAAACCAGACAATACACAAGAGCTTAAATTGACAACAGGGCTATTCCTATGTATAAAGCTATTATAACTTCTATAAAGTATTAGAATTATTACACAAATGCAGGATTATGAATGAACTCAAGGCATACATGAAAATAATCATGCACTGATCTGTAATTTTCAAAATAAGAGAAAGCTCAATTAGATTATTTTCCAGATAAAATCCTTCCTAGATTAAAAAAACCCAACAAAATGCAAGACTTGAAAATGTCATATGAGCTAAAGGAGTAATGAAAGTCATTCGTTTCAAAAAAACTTCCCCACAAAGTTGAATAGCCATTGTTCATACTACTTCTTATTTCAAGTGCATTTACATAGGAAGCATCATAGAGAAATAATCCTGTGTGATTACTGTGGTGAACATGTCTGAAGCTCAGTTTGAGTGCAGATTTTTAATTTTATGCAACAAAATGTCAAAACAGTAAGTTCCTCATGTGATGAATGAAAAGAGAAAATAATAAAAATCCAAGATTAATCTCACTAACCAACTCTTTTTAGCGTAAATGAAAATGTGAGTTTTCCTAAGGGATTCTGTGCTTGGTGTTACAAAGCAGAAATAGCTTGCTGTGACCCATATGTTAGTTTATCCTTTTAAACATCCCTATATTTCTAATCAAAATATTAGTTTTCCCTTGTTATACACAGGAGCATTTTAAGAGAAAATGATCAAGAAATTTCACATGAAACTTGATTGAGATATTTTAAAGGAAAGGAGAGAGGTTTAAACCACTAGCTTGGATTAATGTAAATTGATTTGTCCAAGGTTATTTGTTTAGATAATAGAGGTAATAGAAGGAGGCTCTGGGTCTCACAGAAGCGATGCTCTGAGACATCCCATCCTGTCATCATGCTCAAAGCAGGTTCACAACAGGGCATACTCCATTTAGGCAGGGAAAATTCAATTAGGATCATTCTGTGGACTCAGGGATCCCAGTGGGGATCAGGATAGCCAATATTCAGATTTCATTGTCTCACAACAATATATGCTAATGAAAGACATTGTTTGCCCTACCTTGTACTTCCCCCTGTGCTTTTCCAAATTCTGTTAATAGGGTTTTGATACCAGAAAAAGAAAAAAAGCAATTAATTTTTATGGCATATTTTATTAGTTGTATTTAAAATAATAAAAACTGTCTGCAATTTACTACAATCAACAATGGAAAAAAATTGCCAAATCTACCCAAAATTATGAATCTGGCAATTCATTATGACTAGAATTAAAAAACATTCAGCATATACAGAAATACAAAATACTTAAGGGAGATATATTTAAAAAGAAAACAAGAAAACAGGAAACAAAAACCAATCAAACCATATTTAAATTGTTTCTGGGATCAGATATATTTTTCACTCATATACTGTCAACTAAGAATATATGTCAGCACAGCTCTGAAAGTGATAGCAAAAACTTAGGAAAATTGGTAAAAACGTTAAAACTTCATCATTTCTGACATGCAACTACCAGAGTTGCCAACACTAAAATTTCAAAATAGTGAATGAAACACCTAAAGTCAAAAGGTTAACTCAAGAACTGATTAAATGTGAGACTGTTGTATCTGTCTTTTTGACTTTTGATGTCCTCACACCCTCCATACTATGAATGTGTTCCAGTTACAGAGGTGTCAAGTGTCCAAAACATAAGTAAGCTGGTTTTGGTTCACACAGCAAGAGTTCTTATAGTCTGATCATCAACTCCATCCAGCTTTTCCCCAATATGAGAATGCTGACTAAACAGACATTGGTCCTCAGCCGCACAAATACCAGTTTCTTACTCATAATTCTTTCCTGCCACTGAAGTGTTAGTGGAGGAAAGTCTGTACTTTTCTTGCAGCAGTTTTCATCGACTGCTTTTCCACAGTAGCAGCAAAGGTATGTATTCAGAGCATGTGCCCTTGCAGAACTGAAACTCGTGAATTCTTTCGGTTGTATGGCAGACTTCTGTGAAGACATAAGACACTATACTGAACACCGTAGATGAAAATTAAACAGGCAAAGGCAGAGAAGAAAGAGCTTGAAAGGCAATGTCTAAAAGACATAAAATTAATAAAAACTATTTTAAACATATCAGAGGCAGGAAGCTTGCCAAAGCACCTGTAGGGCCAGTAAGTAACTAAACATACAAGGAATGTTCAGAGAAGATAAAGTTATGGTAGGAAAACTCAGCAAATGTTTTCCATCTGTTTTCCCTGTGGAGAAGCATAGGAAGGATTCTCCAAAAGATCCCCTTCTCTATGCAGGACTTATCAGAGGTCTAAAAGATGTCAATGAAATGAAACTGCCATGGTGCAATGTAAAGATCCTAATCCTCATAAGAAATATATTAAGTAATAGCAATCAGATAGGAGTAAGAATCAGGTCGCATAATAGAATTTATTCTGTGCTTTCATCATATGCATAGTTAGCAAGTTTATCATTAAGTTATAAGTAAACTATTATTAAGATTAATCTCTAATACATCCCATCTGCTTGACCATTCATGAATCTCACTGTTTTTCTAAAAGTCACTGGTTTTACTTTAGACTTGCTTAGCTACATTGATTTACTGGCAGGGAGGACTTCCAATACACACCAATGTACATTCTGCTGTAATTCAGGAAGCCACTTTAGCTTCTCTAGTATGAGCCTGTATTTGTGATAAAAGTAGGAACCTTCACTCCACAGGTTTCAGCTGGTCAGATGATGGGTCAATATCTAAAAAGAACAGGGATGTAGCAGACCAATAACATTTTGTTCCTGTCTATCGGACCAGCTGCAGACTTCAAGAGATAAAGAAAACACTTCTTGTCTATTGCATTTTAATTATCTGGGAATGGAGAACTGGTCAATATCTTCAGGCTGCAGCTTTCCATTCCTCCATACACTTGCTCAATTTACAAGTTGCTACTTATCTGTTTTCTAGTCTTCTGTTTTCTTTTTGAATTTTTGCAAACGTGGTTATTACAAGCTCCCAGAATTAAATACCACATCCTATATCACAGAATCGTTTAGGTTGTAAAAGATCTCGAAGATCATCAAGTCCAACTCTTTAGGCCAGCACTTCCAAGTCCACCACTAAACTGTGTCCCTTAAGTTCTCCATCTACACTTCTTTTAGATATCTCCAGGAATGGTGGCTCAAGCAATTCCATGGACATCCTATTCCAAAGCCTGGTAAATTTTGGTAAAGAAATTTTTTCCTTATATCCAATCTAAACTTTCTCGGGAGCAACTTGATTCCCTTTCCTCTTCTCCTATCACTTGTTACTTGGGAGAAGAGACCTATTCCCACCCAGCTACAATCTCCTTTCAGGTAATTGGAGGGAGTGGCAAGATCTCCCTTGAGCATTCCCAGCTCACTCAGCCATTCCTCATAGACTTGTGCTCCAGAACCTTCACCAGCTTTGTTGCCCTTCCACAGATGTGAATTTTGTGTGAACAGCTGTGAATCATCCTGATTGCATGGACAAAGGTTTGCATCTGGTGAAAGGGGGAGGGTTGGACCCGATGATCTTTGAGGTCTTTTCCAACCCGGTTGATTCTATGACAGCACAATATGGAGCTCCATGAGAGTGGATCACTGAAAATAAGCAGTTACACAGAAAATAAATATAAATCATTAGAAATATGGTCTTTTCAGTAGGAAGTCAGTGGAGATTACTGAAACTATTTAATTCACAATAAAAATTAATAAAATGGAACAAAATAATAAATAATTTCTAAGAGACGGGACATCTCTGTACATAATACAAAAGCAAGGAGATATTAAATTATCAGCTGAAGATAATTTTAAGCATGACAAATTTGAAGATGAGAAATGGTATTATATTTCCATGCAACATCATTAACTGATGAAATGCATCCATATGTCATAAGATTCACAGGATACAAAACCCATTTATATGAATAAGAGAATAATGATAAAATGATTTAAATCTTCATTCTCACAAAAAGTCCCAATTACTAAGTCATTTTGCTTAGTGTGTGCATTTCTCTTTGAACACTTTAGACTGTTAAGACATTGATAAGCCAATCCAGTGGTTTTGCATATTATTCAGAGAAAATTCTGGAGTTCAACACAGTAGATGGTGTAACAAATTAAGTAGATAGATCAGATTTCAGATGAGTTGCGGCAGTTCCTGCATTGGATTGTTTCAGAACTCAGGAATATGGTGTTGAGAGTTATCCACAGCATTTTTCAGTTTGTCCCATGATGTCTGGGAGGGACAGCACTCCTTTCTCCATCTTTGCCCTAAGAACACAAGTAATAGCTGAGGAAAAATTATCAACCCGGTGATGTGCTGTCCTGAGCATTTTGTGTGCTTTGAAGTCATTTTGAAGCTACAGTTACAGTAGCATAGCAAACAGGAAAAGCTCACAGTTAATAAGAGTAGTAATTTTTTATTTTATGTCAGGCAAACTCAACATGTATGTCTATTATCCGGGAGGAAAAATAAAAAAAGAGCCAGAAAGACTAGGAATGGCACAAACCAATAACTTAACTGAATGACCAGTCATTATTTTTCATTGTACTACTTAGAAAATGAGTATGTATGACTGCCTTGCCTGTTTGTACATCTGGCAAACAACTGTCCCTCCCTTTACAATAACTTTTGAACCAATTGGCCAATTTCAGTCAAATACAGTTCAGATGTTAAGGTCTAAAAGGTTAAATTCCTCCAAATTTCATGAAAAGACACTGCCAGGTAAAGCAAATACAAACATCTAAATTAATGTCACCACTAAAGGGAAAATTGCACTCTGAGCTGAAATGGTTTTTTGACATCACAGAATCTATTTCAGATAGAAATGGAGTATAAATGAATTATTGTTGAAAAAAAAAGTTTATCTTGCAAGTCACTTTATATATGATTTAGCATATTGTCATCAATATGAGATCCATGATGGTTTGCAGCTAATTCAGATTTTCATTCTGGATGATTTCTATGGTGAATATTATAATTTGGTTATATTTTTGCAATGAGGCACTTTTTCATCTCCTAGACAAACCAGTAATATTAATTTTCTTCATTACAAATACCAGGATATGAAACAGAGAATTAAGACATGATGTAGATAACAGGAGCTCTGGGTTCATTTCCTTTGATGAATAAATAATTAGTTATTTGATTAATAAATAATAATATTTTGTTAGCATTTTTCTCAAACGCTTCAAAAAAAATGCTCCCTGACATTGTTTTCTTGGATATTGCCTAACAGCATTCATTTGGGTTCAGGAAATATTTTTACCTACATTTTTCACCTGGAGAAAGTGGGGCACATGGAGTTTTAGAAATATATTTTTGCCTCTCAGGAAAGTCATGGATTCTGTGCTGCAAGTTTCAGTGCTTTTTCAGACACTGTGAACAACAGAGTGAAGGGAGGGATGCTCAAAGTGTGAAGGTGTGTTCTTTTCCAGAAAAGGATTTGCCCAGCCAGAGATTGAGTAATTGCTCCATTTTGTGATCGCTATTGAATCATGGCAGCAATTCCACAGACACAAATTTTCCTTGCAAAGAATATTTATGTACTATTTAATTCCTTAATCATTGGACAAACTTGCCTTCTTGTTTTATTTTAACTCCTCATTTTCCTAGCATTATTTTGAGAAATACAACTCTGAAGAAGGATTAACATATTTTCCAGCCCTTGTCATTTAGAGGATCAGAATACTTTCAAACATTGAAGATGCTGAAGAGCTACAAAAGTTGCCTAAATTAAAGATGCAACGCAGATATTTTATTTTTAATCTTTTTCTCACTTGAGACAATTGCAGCAGAATCAAGAACAAACTGCCCAGCAGACCTCATTGCATGAAGCTAAGCCATGAAACTGGTAATAGCTTTCTGAGCACTCAGTCATACGTTTGCCTGTAATGGTGCAGAGAGCATTTCTACCAGGGGTAATAGCTTTCTGAGCACTCAGTCATGAGTTTGCCTGTAATGGTGCAAAGAGCATTTCTGCCCAATCATTCTAATGAAAGGTTTCCTAACTAGTTACTTGGTGTTACATCCACAAGCATAGAGTCTATAGAGATGACTGCTCACGTATCCATGCTTGGGATAGGGGAACTTCTCATGCCTCTCTAATGGGGTAAATGACAAACAGGTTTCAGAATTTTTGCATTAAGCTGAATGTCAGATCTTGGATACCTTGTGACAAACGTCTAAAACAAACATTATTTGTCATTTTCCAGAGTCTTCTGCAAGAGGAGATATTCTGAAGCTCACTGTGCAGCTAATTGAAACAGAGCAAAATAAACAAGAATCTCATGTTCTTAAAGATTTACTCAGGTCTGATAATGAACAGCACAAAAAGCTTAGCTTTCAAATAACCCAACATCTATATTAATGCCATTATTCATCTTCCAGACCTACTGGCTTATCATAACTAAACTAAAAAATCCCCCACAAGCATTTTTATTAGACACAAGTTCTCCTTGGGTTGATACTTGCAAAACTGGTTCATTAGTGCAATTACCTTTATAACACATCTTTTTGCCAGAAATGTTACTTTGGGAATTTTAGGAAAGGGCCTCAAATTAAAGACAAACATAGTAGCTCCTGTTTGTGGAAGGACTCATTCTGACAGTGTCTTCCAATAAACAGTACCATAGACAAAGTAAAGTTTTCATGTCCTACTGTTATTGAACATTTATAGTACTTCTCACATTATGAACACCTCAAGTTCAAGAGATCTTCCATAAGCATGATAATGCCTTTCTCAAAAACGTAATTATTGCATGTGACAAATGGTTGTACTAAAATTAATTGTAAAGCTTTTCTGAACATATTGTTTGCATTCTTCAAGCTTGCTGTGACCCCCAGCACTTTTACGCAAATGTCCTACAATTCAGTTGTTGAATAAAACAGAAAGTTTACTACAGAATTAAACATGATGAACACAACTTATGTAGCATAAGCAACTTACATTTTTACTTAAAATTGCTGAAAACATTGGGTCAAAAAGCAGTAGTGTGTCTTGCTATTAGGGAAAGGAAAATAATAAGACCTGTAAAAGTATAACTAGGTTTCTAATATTATATGTGCAGTTCAAGCTGCAGGAATACCCAGTCTAATTTTAAGCAAACTATTTCAGCTCTTGACTGGAATCAACCTCATGGCAACATCATGGAGTTTTGTGAAGGCTGATTTACTTTGCTTTACTTTACTATGTATAGCGTAGGCACACTTCTACTTTTCTGAAGTTTTGGGTACAAGATTAAAAAGAATATTGTATGCATGTGTATTTATATATGTGCTACTTTGTGTAAATGCCAAAAAACATGCACAGAATTAGAATTCTGCATGAGAAAGCTTGCATCAAAGGTGTGTTCTCAGAAAGTTAAATGTTTTACTGAAGGATTTTTTTGTTTTATGTTCAAGTTTTACAAGCTGTTACAATGAAAGTTCAGTATACGAGGAAAAGCAAGAAAACTACTACAACAGAAATGTATGTATATGGGGTTGCTACTATTGCAGCTACTATTTGCATTCTGTGCGATATAAAGGTCACTTTAGAATGGTGATGCCATACAATAATATTCTTTAAAGAGTAAATATATTCACTAAGGATATGACCTAACTTGATATATTTAGGGATATGTGGACTAGAGTGAACAGTCATAAGATGAGACAGGGGACGTTTGGACTAGAAGTTAGGAAAAGTTCTTTCACTGTTAGGGTGTTCAGGCACTGGAATAGGTTGCCCAGGGAGGTGGTGGAGTCACCATCCCTGGAAGCATTTAAGAGGCATCTGGAGCTGATGCTGGAGGATATGGTTTAGGGTTTAGGGGTTGCAGCGAGTGGCAGGTTAATGGTTGGACTCAGTGATTTTAGAGGTCTTCTCCAACCTTGGTGATTCAATGATTCCATGATATCCAATCTGAATTGTTTGAATCACATACATTAAACTTGGATTTTATAATTACTATGTAACTAGTGCTATAACTATATAACTATGTAACTAATCACAATAACTAGCTGAGAGCAGTGTTACTTCATGTGCAATATACAGAAAAACCTACTTAATTTGCTCATTAGCCAAGCTAGAAAAAGCTGACTTGTTTTTTGAGTATTTCATAGTAGTTATTTCAAAAGTGCTGCCTGTACAGGACTCAATGGCATTATTAATAAATCTTTTATTACCATGGAATTTACTTGATATTATAGGGGAGCTATAGATGGTAACTGTAGAAGAGATATTTCTGATTCTTTAGTCTTTTTTTTTTTTAAGAATTTGAATGATGCACAATAAAATATGTACTGCAAGTAGACCAGAATTGAAGGAGTTGAAGGGCCAGGAAGAAAACATATTTATACCCTGCTGCTGTGTGGTGTGAATACTTTGATAGTCAGAGGGAAAAACACTGCATCATTCCCAGTGGTGTCAACAGGTCACTGGGAGGACTGAAGAATATTGCACTTGGGACTGAAAAGAACTGGGCCTGCAAAATTCAAGAAACAATGTAGCAGAAAAAAACCTGGTTTGCTCAAACAAATAAAATTATGTTATTTTGATAGAAACATATGCTTTCTTAACAGCTGATGGTATTTTGCAATAGCACTTAAATAGAAAAAATACTTTTTATAACTGTTCAAAGGGCTAATGCATCCTTTCCCCCTTTTCAGTCCCTTTCTTTTGCTTTTAAATGTGCCTGCCAAGATTTTAAAGAGCTGAGACACAGATGGACATTTTTTTTGGAGTCAGAGACCATGGCATTACATGGAGGTACTAGCAGGTAAATATAAGGAAAGAAATCTTTATCAATTATGGAGTAAAATCTCACATTACTGTGAGACAAATTATGCCCATGTATTTGTCCTGTTTTCCTCCTGAGTTCATCAGAGCAGCCACAATACAAGGGAAAAAGTAAATCTAGTTGATGTAAGCAGTCCTTGATCTTGATACTTTGTTTATGCCCCTTTCATTCCTATTATGGTCTATGTTTTTCTGTTAACTCTCTACTTAGTATTGCTTGAATTAATAGTGATATAATACTATAATACTGGTTACTCTGTGGCTGTGATATTGAGAAAGAAAACTGAAGAAATGGTGTGGATGTTGCCTAGAGGAAAAAAAAAGGAAGATTGAACTCTTTTTGTTATCTTTTGCTGCAGCTAAACAGAGAACTGCTGGATCCAAAATTGTCAGCCTCTGTGAAACTGCAGCATCTTCTCAGACCACAGAACAATTTTCTTTGGAACACTTTAGAAATCTTTAATGCCCTTCTCTGAGAACTTTTAAAGATTAGCAATTTCCACAAATCATTAATATCCTCCTTCATTGCCCTGACTGTGAACAGAATACCTTCTCTTTTGTTTTGCTAGAGAAAATACCTTCTTTTGAAGCTGAGTTATAGGATGGAGCTATGGCCATACAAACTTCAGCTCAAAAGATTGCTCTGTACCCCAGCACAGGCGCTAGCAGGATCTAGGCTAACGTAGATCCTCTCAAGGTCATTTATGGTCAGAGATGTTATTATGCAATTATGACATCTTCCCATCTGTTTTTAGTAGTTACCAATTATAGCTTACTCTTTCATTTTCATGCATAGCCTACTGATTCTTTCTTATTTAACATTCTTTACCAACTAGAATTAGAAAATATGATATAAGTTGCAATATTCTACTGAAAAATTTGCTGAAGCAGAAGGGACACAGCTCAAAGCTTGACTTTTACATGTTTTCTTTGGCTTGTAACTCTTACGGTTTGAAACACTCCCTTTTTCTTCCTGACAAACTTGATATGAAATTTACTGTAATATGATTAACTCTGGTGACATTTTCACAGTCACTTTTGGACTATATCCATATATTCTATTTATTTTTTTCTTAAAAACGGACTGCAAGCAGGGGCATGGCTATGATATAGTATCCTGAACAAAATTAAAGTATACAAAGAGCTGTAGAAACATTTTGGGAAAAATTCCACAACCAAGTGACAAACCTTTTATTAGAGGTTCTGAGCTGTGTCTATGTATAAAGACAGAAGTTATGGATGCAAAAAATTTCTACACCACTCCTTGCTTTATTTTTTACAGTTTTGAATTCTCCAGTTAATAATAATGTTGGATTTTCTTTCTCTCTCCTCTCTCACTGCACTCCCTCCTCCCTTTCATCCCCTTCAACTATATTCAGGCTGCCTGATCAAAACAAATTACAGGACAGCCTTATAAATTAGTTACAGTAGACTAATGTCTAATGGTGACATGTCTGTTTTGCCATAGTGATGCTCATCCTCCAGAGGTAATGTCACCTAGGTTGTCAGACAAGCAACAGCATTTTCATAAATAATCCATGTGATGCTAATACAGGATGATTTGTGATGCCTTATAAAAAGTTTGGTTTGGTTTGATTGAGTTTCCCTCAAGATACTGTATACTTAACATTATGACCTCATCTGACTTGGCTGATTCTAATTTCTGAAAAGGCTAGTCTAAAATATGAGTGTGCAACATGAAGGCACTATGTTACCCAGGCACAGCTACCTGGTAATACACAGAAGACTGTAATATTTTGCATGTATCTGTGATTAGATCAAAAATTCACAAGTGCATTGAAATACCTATAGAGCAAAAAATCTGTTTGACATTTTTGAAGCATGAATTTATTGGGTGAGGAGAGAAAACAAAGGGAGTTGAATCTCTTCCTGACAATTACCATGGCCTAATACAGTTTGCATGCTTCAGTTCACATGACACTGACCTGTCATTCAACTGCACAGCCCTCTCTCACCCCTCCTGCCCTACCCAGCCATGGCTGATCTGGACCCAGTTTCTCCTTTAAAAAATGCAAAGGTCCATGCTGGTATTAAACAGCAGCTAAAACTACAGAGGGAAAATACTATGTGATTAATCTAATGAGGCTATATAAGTAATTTGTAGAATATAACCTCCTTTTCAACTAATAAGGGCAAAAGTGCAATGACACAATTGTAATATAAATGAGTCTCTAACTCTGGTTTACAAATATGAGCCAGATGCTAATTATCATACTGGAAAAATCTCAGGAAGTTCCCCTACCAGAAATATTGAGATAGAGTCTACCTTCATGTGTCTCAAACTACTGGTTTTAATTTTACTGGTTGATTGGCTACTTCTGGTTAAATATATCCTGGGCTTCTCATAAGTTCTGTGGTAATTTATCCCCTTTGTTTAATAGGAAATGGTTTGCCAATGTCTTGAAATACTTCCCAGGAAATTACACTGGCTTCGCTGTTGTCATGCGGAGCTGGCCAGTTCAATGTGGTTCTTATTTTGAATAGAGTTTTAATTATAAATGTCATGTTTAGCATTTTTGCAGAACTTTTCAGGGTGTGACTAAGGTATGATATGGTCTAATACTGTTACAATACAATACTGTTACAATACAATACACTGAGGGAAAGATATTAACTAGATCCTTAAAAGTCACATCTTATTTTCTTGAGAACCAGAGTTTGTGTGTGCATGGGCATGAGAGGAAAGAAAGAAAATGTGCAGGAAGAGAGATGGCAAAGAACAGAGTGCTCAGATTAGGAGGAAGAATTTAGTACAGACCATCTTTACCAAAGGAAGAAAACTAGTAATGTTTTCTCAGTTTTCTTATATTTTGTGTGTTTTCCACAATGTGGCTTATGATGCAAACACTAATACTCCTATGTAGAAATCAAAGGGCTTATTGAAAAAAAACAAACATGAGAACTCCAGAAAATATGGCATCCTCCTCACTCTCTGATCAAAGGCAACAATATAATGCCAAAATAAGTCAACAATTCAATAATGAGATCGACTTATGGAATAACACCTATTGATGCAAGGTTCAGCACAATTCTCTTTAAGAATAATGGAAAAGGAATTTTAATATTGCTACAATTTGATCTCTTGGACATGCAGTTTTCTGAGTTTGTGGCATACCCACGTCAGAGTGCTTCAGTCATGTAATTGCAATTGTTCACCTTAAAACCTTGCGCTCCACAGTAAACTGGCAGTTGTGAAATCTGACAGCATTCCTGAAGAAATGGACACTCTCTTTGGTAAAGTATTGGTGGAATTTGTTCTCTGGAATAGTCAATGCTTTTTAGAGTTCACAATATTCTCCCCAAATGTTGCCCTCAAAGTCTTTGTGGAAACAAATGAAGCCATCTTGATAAATAAAGAGGACTCCAGTTTTCAATTACTCACTCTATCATGGCTCCCCTCTGACAATATTAAGGCACTCCAAGAACATTTAAACTTCATTAAGCAATTCTCAAGTGAAACCAGAACTGTTCTTCCTCAAACCAGAAGTGCGAGTTTATTTGATGACATCCACCTCAAAATCAAGGCTATTAGACTACTTTACTTCTGGTGAGTTAGCCCAAAGAATTAATGTAGATCTGTTAAGCAGCCTGTACCTCCAGTCATTAGTGCATACCTTCAGATTTCAATCAGGACTTGTGTTGGGAGCCATGGTGAGAGAGGTCCAAGATACACAGTTTGCTCAAGCCAGTTTACCCCACAACAAGCAGCTTCTCATTCACAGCAATGCAGAAGGACTACAGAGGGGTTTCTCTAAAGCAACACCCCTTGACTTAAGCAACATCTGATACTGCACCTGCTTATTCCTATAAAGCCATTTACTCTTCTCAAAGGACATGCTGACACATCAGAAAAACAGCTGCAGAAGTTGGGATTTTTTGCCCTTAGTGGGCAACCAGTCACAGAGGGTCTAGCTCTTGTACTTACTGGGTTGTTTTACAGCTGTACACCCTTGCTCTTTCTAGGGTTTTGAGACAACAACTAGAAGGTTCTGTGATCGATTTTTCATTGACTGCACTTTCACAATAATGACTCTTCTCTTCACCTCACAAATTGGTACAGCCTGTAAACAGCTTTTCCAAACATCATTTCAAGCTGGATATTTGTGGTTTGAGACATTTCAGCAAGCACACTGCCATAGTCCTTTATTCATAAGACCTTTATTAATATGAAGACCTTGTGAAACCAAAATTCTAGTTTTAATTGCTTGAAGTGAAACTTTATGCAAATTAGAGGCATCTTAAAAACCAGACGTGCCCTCCCTGTTCCAATAGGGATATCTAATTACTATAAAGGAAAACAATAGTCCTATAAATGTCCCATCCCACCTTTAGGACAGCAACCATGGCAATGTTGAGCAAGCTGGAAAGATAACTTCCAACATAGAGTGTCAGGGTCCTGAGGCACCTTCCCCAGCCCTGCCCATGGCTTATTCTCAAGATTTTCCTGACAGTTATATATTGATTAGAACAGGGGACTGGAAGATGAAAGAAAGCAATCACATTTTTAAAGCAGAAAAAAAAGCATATATAAACATCTGTAACTGAGCAACATAAGCAACAGAGCTTCACTCAGCAGCCATTAAGTTAAAGTGCACTGTTAGCTGCTGTTTCCTAGTCAATGATCATTGGCAATGGATTTTCTCCCTTCTCCCAATCTTAATATTTTAAAAGAAAAATCAGATATTAATCATGTTCTCAAAGAAAGTGTTCTTCTGCTCCTCATTAGCACCTGTTAATGAGCTGCATATTCACATGTCCCAGTATTAGATTTACCCTGCCAATTACATCAGGGCTCTGTTCTTCCGTGACTTAACTGAATATGTCCCAGATGAACACTAAAATGCTATAATTTTTTTAAAAAAATTAGCTTCAAAAGAGTCTGTTGTGCCAATTAATAAAGTATGCTAGAAAGAATTAAAATAGTATCTTTCTGCATGGCAGTCATATGGCATATGCACAGGCTGTCACAGATCTTTTCTTCCATACTTGGATATGCTTTGGATGGGATGCTATTTTTGAAGAGTTTGGGTTTTTTCAGACCTTCTCAGACTGAACTGAACACAAAGTCCTAAGGCACACAAATTATCCAAGCAGTTCATGTCTTTGGAGGAAACACTGTACAGAATTAAGGTACTGTTTACTCAAGAGGAGAATACTGGCTGTGTTTCACAGGAAAGTCTGCTTCAGTAAATTTTGCTTTGTATGCCAAGTTTCATTCTGTATGCGATAAGGCCACTGAGCTACAGCAAGGAATGGAAAGTAGAGATGATCCAGCAAAGAGAGTTGTTTGTTACAAAACGGCTCGATTTTGGAAGAGATATAAGAGAATCAGATCAGCTCTTTAGCAGATCAATGCTTACAAAAACCAATGTAGCTAACATTTCTGAGCATTCCCATTCAAATTCCACTATCAGAGATATTCATTCCTGAATTTTAGTGATATTTTAGGTGTGCAGATGGATGACAAGGTGTTTTTCTACTTTGAAAGGACAACCTCTTTATACCAGAAAACCTATACTTTTATTACACTTTTCTGAGTGGTCCTAGGAATTGTCACATTTCCTTATTCCTCTCCTTCCATTTCTGTTTCAAAGTCTGCAAGAGGTTTTCAGTGAGACAATTTCAGTGATCAAGCACCTCTCAGTTCTGGAATTGCCAGAATTATGTTAGGTGTGAAGATAAATAAGAGCCCATACTATACTACCAAACAAAATATTGACCACAAAAACCAGGGTAAAAATCCCAGTATTTACTAAACCCAGGTATTTTCCAAAATTTAAACATGTTTTCTCATTAATATACAGCAATACCATCTTTATGATATTTTTTAAACTATCAGGCTATACTGCATCTTTTTGTAAGAACTCAAAACTGAAGATAGAGACTATATTTATTATTTACTTCCTTAGAGGAAAAAGGCTCATACAGATTTGTGAAGAGTTTGATAAAGGTAAGGGAAACAAATGCTAGCTTTTTTTAACTGACTTTTTAGCCAATCAAATTGCATGCCTTGTATATGGGATATGACTAGATAAAATTGCTCCAGGCTTCAGTATTATTGTCATCTGAGAAAGCAAACAATAGAAACCTATTTTCAGTCAGTTGTGAGCCTGCAGTTGTTTCAATGATGTAACCATACCTTCTATATTCATGAGTGAAGATAAGTACAGAACATTCCTAATCCTTCAGTGAAAAATACAATATTGCAGTCTCCCTCCCTGTTTTTCTTCATCCCTGCACAAATACAGACAGCTACTCCTCAACTAAAAGAAGTACAGTCAATTGTCTTATGTTCCTTTTGCATTACAGATGCATTAGAGCTCTGCTTAGGTTTCATAATTGAGTTATAGCAGTCATCCACATATTAGATTCTAGGCTGAGCCTTGGCAAGACTAAATAATAGATTGAAAAATACAATTATTGCTTACCTACACAATTCCTTTGCTTGGGAGGTAAAGCATATCTATCAGAAAAGTTGTTGGTTTTTTTCCTCAGGCCTATTCAATAAATAAACGTTACACCGGGATTCTTATACAGAGTATCTTTGAAATGGGTTTTGTATTGATTTTTATAACTACCCTGTTAGATGACGTTATGCCTTAGTGTGTCATGTTTAGATGGGTCCGCCCGGAGCAGGTCACTGAGGTGATAACTGTCATTTGGAGGGACAGAAAAGCAATCATAGCTTTTTCATTACTTACTGTTTTCCCCTGCAAGTGTGGGATCATTTGACATATTATGGCTTCTGTGATTTAAGCCACATTCTGAAATTAAGTGCTAGAATATCAAGCTGTGAGTTTAGAAAAATAAACTTCATGTCAAAGGAACTATGTGCCCTGTAGGTCAGAAGTAAGATCCAGAAGAAGTGACAGTCTTCAGCATTCAAAAAAAACCCAAAACAAACCCCAAACACATGCCCTCCAAAAAAACAAAAATCCACCAGAAAATAAAAATTATTTTAAAAGAGGCAAAAGGATCCAAAATGGTTAAAGTAATTGCAAACTTCCTGTGTAAATGAAAAATTGAAAAGCCATTTGCAACCTGAATGTCTTAATGTTCCATGCTAAAATAAAAACATTGTGAAAGTATCACCACTTTGTTAAAGCATTCAATAGGGCAATAGCAGCAAAAAAGCACCAAAAATGTTACCTGCCTTCAAAACACTGCAGCACTTCCCTGAAAAGCTATTGTGAGTGTACCATGTTTCTAAGGCAAGTTTTATATCAATCCAAATTCATTCTAAACCAAATCTCTATTAATGCATAGCAGCCAACAGAAAATATAGAATGTGGTGGTTATTAAACTGTTTTGATATCGAACAAGGAAACTTGTTATATCTTAGCTGAACTTTTAAAATTTGTTGAAAGTAATCAAATAACAAGTTTTAAAAGCAGGTTATTTAATTAATAACTGGCCTTATGTCTCAGATAGACTTTTATATGCAAACTGGGATTTGGAGTATTTTAAAAGCAGGGTACAAAGTCAAAGTGGCCCTTTCACAATTAACCCTGAACTCTTATTGTGTAAGAAATGTTCATGTATTTTAGGGATTTGCCCTTAAACTGTCAGTTTTGGGGGTTTGGGGATTTTTTAAAATTATTCAGGATCTTCATTTTTTATCAAAATCATATTTCATTCAGAAATCAGTTCATACTTCTCATACAAGAAACTTATTTTTACAGTTCTCAGCCTGCAATTCTCCAAAAACTCCTATAGTACTATAAAATGTCATTTTAGCAATGATCATTTGACTGAATGCTCAAACAAACCTGAAAACAAGGATCGGCAAGTAGTGTTTTAAAATACCGAAGGGTCACAAAGATGTTCACAGAACTGGAACAACTCTTCTATGAGGACAGGCTGAGACAGTTTGGGTGGTTCAGCCTGGGGAAGAAAAGGCTATGGGAGATGTTGTAGCAGCCTGCCAGTACTAGAACGAGTACTGGCACTAGTACTTCAAATCTAGTGGGTGGCATCCCTGTCCATGGTGGGTGGTATGGAACTAGATAATCTTTAAGGTCCCTTCCAATCCAACCCATTCTATGGTTCTATTAAAATATCCTACATAAGTGCCAGGTTACAAAACTTGCTCTCTGTTGTCTTCTTTCTCACTCTTTAAACTCTGTGGATGTTCAAGGTTTTGCCATGTTAGAGGAACAGTTCCAGCCCAAGGCAATTATCATATCAGGTGGTTCAGGTGCACCCTAAAGAGCAGAACATCTTGGTCTGAACTGCTCAAGGCTGAGGAATCCAGGCCACCCACACATTGCACAAAGGTTTTAACGATGACGTTATATGCTTCTACTGTATTTTCAAGGAGCAAGTCTAATCTATTTCTCCAGAAGAAAGCTCAACATTCTTTTTTATGATTCCAGAGTGGATAAAGTTCCCAGAGTCTGAAAAAAGACAGGCATATGCATATCCTCTAGCATGTCTGTCTGGGCTAGTTCTCAGCAGCTCCCACCTTAGCAGTCAATTTGGATTTCATGCTGAAAATCTTAAACCACCATCTGCGGGGACATCAAATCACTAGCTAAAATTTTTAATATTACCAGACAGGGCTAAAATTTTCAGCAGGTTAAGAACAAGATAGTGAAATAAGCCACCATTCCCTTACCCCTCCACTAAGATAAGTAATTACGAAAATAACCTTTTTGTTTGGGTTTTTTGGTTGTTTCTTTGTTTTGGTTTGGTTTTTTTAAAAGTAGACAACTATTACACTAATATGTACTGAAGTGGTTATGAACAT